>NW_026591643.1:7850976-7948859 GCF_907164565.1 Psammomys obesus | reverse complement strand
CACACACACACACACACACACACACACACACACACACACACACACACTAAAACAAGCAACAACCAGAAAGCTTATAAAAGAAAAACAGAAGATGAAATCCTATATTTACCCTCCCCCAGATACGAGATTAATTAGTTTATTCTCCAAACCTTAAAATGAAGTGAAAGTCCCATGGTAGGAAACGAATTCCTTCATCAACTCTTAACTGGAGGGCAGCTTCTTGAACATCCTTTTGTTCTGCCTGCTGTTTGGATGGTGCCTTCCTTAGCATTGAGCCTAAGAGTCAGCTGTGAATGGATGTGGCTTTGAGTGCAAGAACAATACTTATGTTTCAAAGAATGCATATTTTGATAAAAACTGTGGATCTCTCAGAGCCTTTCTTCCTGAATATTGTACTTTTCAAGGTCGATGAATTGCTACATAAACATTTACATGAGTTTTGTTAGTAGCAGCTTAAGCTGTGCCCACTTGCAAATTGTTGACTATATTAATGTCATTTTCTATTCATCCTCACTTTCCTTATGGTCCAGTTGTGACATGGGGTTGAGATTCTATTCACAAGCAAGAAACTGAAGAAATATAAAGAGAGGTTGTGTGTTAAAAGAGCATGCACTGGATGCTTTGGAGAGAGCTACACAGAGATTAGCCTACGAAAACAAGTCAGGGCAGTACAGAAGTTCCTGCTGCAGATGCGCAGGACATGATCTACCATCCCTGTCTCGAGGTTTGTGAGATTCCAACGAAGGCTAGAAATAATACATGGTACATTCTATATACTGGGGCAGAAGGAGCCCTTGTGACCCGAGAAACTGTTTCTATGAGTCCCATCAGGCTGCATGATTGTTTCTCCAGTTTATGAAACATCAGGCAGAACTGGAGAAGTGTGTTATGTTTGGCTCCGTGGGATCTAAATGGCCCTGAAGTGAACATAGCAACTCAGATCTTGGAATTTCCCCTGTAGAGGGAAGGTACATGGGTAGGACATGGGTCACTTTTGGTGGCTTATCACAAGAGCTTCATAAACATTCATTCATTGCTACAAAAATGCTAAAAGGTTTATGTGTGTTCCCATAGGCTACCAAGCCCAAAAATGTTAGTGAGTAGGAAGTCTGCACAGCTCCTGTGTGATAGAACCACTGTAACCTAGACCTGCCCTTCTCTCAGGGTGGAGTGTTTCCCAAAGTACTAGACTGTCTTTTCTTTTTTATTATTTGTTTTTTGATTATGACAATTTATTCAATTTGTATCCTAGCTGTGGTCGCCTGCCTCATCTCCTCTCAACCCCACCCATCCTCCCTCTTCTCCTCCAATGGTACACCCCCCACCCTTGATAAAACATCATAAACTTCTCACTCCTCATCTGTGAAATGGGCAACCTTGATTTTCCAGGATATTGATGAGAGAAGCTGTACAGTAGCATTCCAGATTTTTATTGTCCTTTACTTTGGCTTATTGTGGTTGCCAAGAAACAACTTAAAACAGTAAGTCTGTTTTAAGTAAAAGACACAGCTTCCACTCTGTACCCAACGCTTCCACTCTGCTCATCACAAAGCTCATTAAGGAGAAAGCTGTTGCCGTTTGGGGTTCAGAGAAGTTTATCCTCGTGGGCATAGTAACCCCACATACCAAGGACAAGGCCACAGGCATGGCTTAAGAGTTGAACAGGAAGAACAAAAGAACACACTGGGTCCACATATTGTAAAGAAATGACTGCTTCTAAATTATAAAGGCAGTAGGAGAGAATTGTTATGAGGAAATCACAGCAAAGGGGTGGGAAACCTTTTATTTTTATTTCGGCTGTCTATTGACTGACTGAGCCTGAGGAGAAGCCCACTAGCATCTTAGTTCCTTAATATAAGGTAGATATTGCAATCCCTGCTGGGGACCTCAAAGAGCCAACAAGGGAAATGCCTGTCTTCACACTGTGACTGCCCCATATGCGTTATTTTCACTATCATTGTTTTCATTTCATTGTTGTTATTTTCTTCTCGTCCCTTGGCACTGTCAGCACCATCACTGTATATTCTAATTAAGACATCCACTGAGCTGGCTTGGACTGGCTTCTCAAAGTCACCAATTTCATGAAAATTAGGCTCATCATTTATTAAATAAACATGCAGTGGGCGCCTCTGGTCTGTAAGCAGCTGTGCTAGGTTTTGCAAGATGAGTAAGACAAGGCCAATGGCCTCAAGGAGTTTACAAAAGGCCTTCCATGACAACAAAAGAGGGTTCAGTTGGGTAGTGTGTCAGGAACACAGAGAAAACAAATTCTCTGTTAACTTGTCACATTCTAAAAAGGTGAATTCTCTGCTTGGGAAAGTGCTGTGAAGGAACTCACAGAGCGTCACCTACACACAGCCAGCAAGAGGTGTGGAATGCCTGCCAAGCAGACCTGGAGTCTCCTGGCTCAGGCCTTCCTGCCTGGGAGCACAGGCTGTCTTCTCCCCTGATTGAGCACAGATGCTTGCTTGGCCTCCCTGCATCATCAGAATGTGCCAGATGCTCTTGGAAGGATCTGCTAGCCAAAACCGTAGGACTGTTTTCTTCAACAGTCTTCAAATGTTTTCTTCAGTGGGTTAGGATGGCTCTATGTATGTGAGATGCAGAAATGATGAGTGACATTGGGGGGCCAAAGCACTCAGCCATCAGGGTCAACTCTCCAGAGTTCTTTCTCACTCTCTTTTGTCTCGCACATGATCCAGCCTCATTTGGACCGTCACTGCACCATCTGCCTACATCATAGAAAGATCTCAATGAGCTGAGGACCTCACCAGCCTGAGAAGCTGATTGAGTATGAACACAGAGCTGTTTGCAGCTCATGGTAATTGAGGCAGAGGTGTAAGGATTGCAACTACTAAGGTCTGATTGTTTGCCTACCCCTAGTTTATCTGTTATAACCTAGTTCCCAGTGTGGGTTATATTAAGAGATGTGCCCTTTGGGAAATGCAAAGAATGAGTGTATAAATTATTAAAGACTGAGGAGTGGGATAAATGCCCAGTAAAAGAGCATCACACTGAGGGAGTTTGTTTGGTCTGCCCTTGCTACCACAAGGAGATGCAGCAAGGAGACACTACCCGTGAGCTTGTGTGTCTGTACAAAACTCAAAATCAGCACCTTATCATTAAACTTATCTTCTGGGACTGTGAACAATCATTCTACGTTATTTATAGTTTATACAGTAAAAGATGTGTTGTTACAGTGACCTAAATGAATGACTACAACAACACCTGAAATGAAGGGAAAAGAATTGTATTTTTGTTTATGGGTACAGGGGTGTCTATACTGGTATAAACAGAGGCCAGAGGAGGGCTTCATATAGGTGGTAAAGTTCAGTGACCCACCTATAATGTGTGGTGGTAATTGGACTTGGGTCATTTTCATTTGGAAGCGTATCAAACACTCTTAATTGCTGAGACATCCCTCCAGTCCACAGCACCCTATTTCTTACTTATTTTACCACTCTCTGTTTTTCTTCAAAAAAAGTTTTTTGAGCTGGCCTTGATATTTTATGTAGGCCAGGCTGGCCTCCAGCTTGGGACTGTCATCTCAGCTTCCTTAACACTTTAAAAAAATATTAATTTTTTTTTGCAAATGTAAACTACCTCAACTGGGGGTGGGACCTCAAGTTCCTGACAAATTTCTTTATCTCTTCCCAAGTCCAGCTTCCCAAAATTCCAGGATGCTTTCCCCAGGCTTGCACAAACAGCGACTTTCCATTTTGAAAACTGTGTCAGACCTCTGTTTCCTGCAGCTTAACTGCCTATTTGACAACCACATCTCTAACCCCCTCCCAATGCTGTTTATCTTCAGCTGTAAGCTTTTACAAAATACCTCATCAACAGTGCTCAGAAAAACTCAGTAAATCTTGCCTGCCTTTTTTTTTTTTATTGCATACTAGATTAAACTTGTCAGAGAATTCAGGCAGGTTCCAAAGGCTCATTTTGTATTTTCTCATAGACAAAAAGAACCACCTGGCCTATGCCTTGTTTTACTCTTACATTCCTGATGAGTAATCATTTACCTAAGGCCTCCAAATGCCTGAAAAACAAGCCCTAAGTATGGGTCTGTTTTGGAGTGATGTTCTGAGGGAGGCATTGATCTTCCTAGAGAGACCTTGAACAAGTCACTAACTTCTTGGTCTTTGATTGCCTAAGTTACCATAGGGGAAGCTGAACTGCAATTTACTGTCCTGAAAATATTTGGTTGCTATCCCATAGTAAGTGCTGTGGAAAGTTAAAGAGGCAAATTATGACTAGAAGGTTTCCATGGTAGCAGTATGTGAAATGCTTCTCTCTTGAGAAACTGGGTAATGGCAGCAAGCTACAACTGTCTGTCAGTCCTTAAATCAAGAAGATGAACAGAGCATGATCTGTTGCTGATATGCGATATTTGGTGGGTCAGATGCATTAAATGCATTTTGATGAATGCCTTTCAACTGACAATATGTTTACCTAGCTATTGCTTTGTTGTAAAGAAACACACACACACACACACACACACACACACACACACATATATATATATATATATATATATATATATATATATATATATATGCCATGTCTTCAGCAATGTGGATTGAAGACTAGTGGAGGTAGATGAATAAGAAAATATGTCAGTTATTATCCATAAGAGTCAGACATCATTAACTATCAGGATCCATTCCCAACTGTCATGCCACTAATGGGCTTAATTTATATTTAAGTTGGTGGATATGGAACAAAATAGCCTATCTCTTGTAAATGAGGAAAATAAGATCCCATAAAGACATGATATGATAACTACATAGATATAGTGTGTTAAAAGGAAAAATATATTCATGGCTCTGTATGAAGCATGTCTGCATTAAAGGGACTAATGGCTAGTAATATGAAAGGTCTCTAATGCCAAGAGTCAGCCTGATGGTCCCACATTTGTAGGTTATCTCCTCAGCAGTGATGACAGACCATTGTGATATATTTCTGCCCCATTTCCATGCTTTTCACTTGCTTGCCTTCAAAT
Organism: Psammomys obesus; assembly: GCF_907164565.1. Taxonomy (NCBI): domain Eukaryota; kingdom Metazoa; phylum Chordata; class Mammalia; order Rodentia; family Muridae; genus Psammomys; species Psammomys obesus. The sequence continues at coordinate 7,943,857 of NW_026591643.1, read as the reverse complement.
ACATCCTATCCTTACCATCTTCTTACGTTTACACTGCTTGTTCCCAGGTCTTCAGCTAAAACCAAGTCTGTCCATTGCTCCTTCACCACGTGCTGTATGCATGTTTCACAGCTTCTACCCAATGTTGCACTCATTATTGTCTGTCTTCGTAGGAAGAGATGGGAAGAGGTTAGACTCATCCACTTCTTATCTCCCTTTGCCATGAACAAGTTGTATTATGATGAATAATTTTTCTAATTCCTTCTGAACTTTGGCCTAGTTATAGAATGGGATAAGATGGCAGTTTTGCAAGGATTTTGAGAGAATGAAAGAAGAGCACGTAACTAAAGCACTTGTTTTGTTTATCAGACTGTACACAAGCTCTCATATCTGTTCTTTACTATCCACTCTCCTTTCACTAACAAATGCTTGAAGAATGAACAAGCACATGGGCCTCCACTGTTCTACCAGCCAGAATCTTCCATAAAGCAGGCACTCCCTTCCAAGGACATACGTTGAGAGGAGGGGAGAGTGAGGGGTATAAGAAATATGGAGGCAAGACTGGATGAACAGTGAAAGGTCACATCCTTTCAGGGCAGCGTCGGGATGACGCAGTCACCTGTATGATCGCTAGGGTTAAGCATACCCTTGTCACAAGTATCGAAGTTGATGACGCCATGCACACATAGGCGCATGCATCCTGCACGCAGAAAGGCCATAGCAGGATTTCCTGCTTGAAGAAGCGAAGACTTCGGGATAATGACGTGGCTGCTCAAGCTGCAGAAAAGAAAATGTTATCTGTGAATAGCTGTTAATTCTATTAATTTTGATCTCAGAAGGCAGGAGCAGGTAGACTCCAGCTTGGTCTAAATAGCAACTTTCAGGCCAGCCAAGGTTACACAGTGAGACCCTGTCTTTAAAAATAATGTAGGGAAAAAAAAAACAAACTAAAATTGCTTGACCCTTGAGAGCACTACTATTTTAAAGGATTCCCAGGGCCATTTTCAGTACTCATCTTATGTGACTTGAAAACTTTCTGTAAGTCTAGCTTCAATAGAGTCTCCATTCTTTTCCAAACTCTGAGAGTACCAACACACACACACACACACACACACACACACACACACACACACACACACACAAAGAGAGAAAGAGTGTGAGAGAGAGAGACAATAAAAACATAATGTGGGCAAAGGTTTTCATTTAATTCCAAGGGTGGGGCTGTGGTAAGGGTTCTCCCACACATAGCCAGGGGTTTTACATGGTATTTTCAATGCCACATGGAAGGTATATTTAAGCTTGCTAATCATTGTGCTCAACTAGGTGACATGGTGAGGGAAAGAGGAGACTATGAAGCTGCCTGTAGCCAAACTCTACGAAAGAGTCAGACTTCTTCCCCATTCCAAAGTGATGCTCTGGCTACACAAGAGAAAAAGTATGATTCACCACAAGCAGGAGACGCCGTCTCTGTGCTGACAAGAAGACATGCATATCCACTGTTGAGAACACACATCAACAGGGATTGAGTAATGATTGTAAATACCACTACCAACACATACATACACACACATTCACACACACACACACACACACACACACACACACACACATTTACACATGCTCATGCACACCAAAATCAAATCAAACAAAAAGCTGTAGTGCACTGATATCATCAGAGTCTTTCCTTTTAGAAACCAAGGAGAAATAGAAGGCAAGAAACACTGAGTGACAGCAATTAAAAACAAGGAAATCATGCAATTTGCAGGCAAATGGTGGGATCTAGAAAAAATCCTGAGTGAGGTATCCCAGAAGCAGAAAGACAAACATGGTATATACTCATTTATAAGTGGATATTAGATATATAATATGGGATAAACATACTAAAATATGTACACATAAAGAAGCTAAGTAAGAAGGACCCCGGGTAAGATGGTCAATCCTCATTCAAAAAGACAAATGGGATGGACATTGGAAGAAGGAGAAAACAGGAAACAGGACAGGAGTCTACCACAGAGGGCCTCTGAAAGACTCCACCCAGCATCAAAGCAGATGCTGAGACTCAGAACCAAACTTTGGGCAGATTGCAGGGAATATAAGGAAAGAAGGGAGAGATACTAAGACCTAGAGGAGACAGGAGCTCCACATGGAGAGCAACAGAACCAAAAAATGTGGTCACGGGGGTCTTTTCTGAGACTGATTTTCCAGCCAAGGACCATGTATGGAGATAACCCAGAACCCCTGTACAGATGTAGCCCATGGCAGCTCAGTATCCAAGTGGGTTCCCTAGTAATGGGAAAAGGGGGCTGTCTCTGACATGAACTCAATGGCTGGCTCTTTGATCACCTCCCCCTGAGGAGGGAACAGTCTTGCCAGGTCACAGAGGAGGACAATGCAGCCAGTCCTGATGAGACCTGGTAGACTAGGGTCAGGTCGAAAGGGAGGAGGTCTTCCCCTATCAATAGATTTGGAGAGGGGATTGGGAGGAGATGAGGGAGGGAGCGTGGGATTGTGAAGGAATGAAGGAGGGGGCTACAGCTGGAATACAAGGTGAATAAATTGTAATTAATATAAAAAATAATAGGTCACTATAATATAGACCATCAAAAAAAGAAACACCGAGTGAGTTGCACATTCTGTAGAGGTTAGCATCCTGAAGCAAGGAACACATGGAAAACAGTGTGATGATGGGACGGGGGTAAATAGAGGCTAATAAGCATGACACACAAAACACAGAAACTAGTAAGATCATGCATCTTAATGTTACAGTTTATGTATTAAATTCCCCAAAGTTCATGTATCTGAGTATTGGCTCATGATGCAGGTGTGTTTGGAAGGGAAATGGATTGTGAGGATTTTGACACCATGAACATGTTTACGCTGTATATGGATCCATAGCTTAATGAGGTATGAGGTGGAGCCTCCTTGGAGGAAGTATGTCACTGGACATGCCCTTAACCTCCTCCGTGCTTCTTCCCCATTTCCAGCCATTGTGTGACCTCACACTGCTTACTCTGCTGTTCTATGTTCCAGTGTTGTATTGTCATTGAGGCAAGCAGGATGCAGAACAAACCATCTGAACCCAGGAGACAAAATACACATTTCCTCTTTTAAACTGGTTTTCTAAGATATTTTGTCACCATAATGAAGTCTTGACTTCATTCATTAGGCCTATCTGATTATGTACTTTTGTGACAGGGGTCATTTCAAGCACTTTGTAGATAATATTTTTTGTAACATTCTTTTGGTTTTGTTTTTTGAGACAGGATTTCTCTGTGTACCCTTAGCTATCCTGGACTTACTTTGTAGACCAGGCTGGCCTCAAACTCACAGAGATCCTCCTGCCTCTGCCTTCCAGAGTGCTGGAATTACAGGCATGTGCCACTGTGTCTGACTTTTGTGTTCATTGTTTTTATTGTTTGGTTTATGTTTTTTATTTTGTAATATTCTTAAGTAGGTTTTTTTTTTCTTTTTAACACATGAAAATCAGAGCATTCAGACAAGTCATGGATGAAGCTAAAATTAATCCTCAGCAGTGTGACCCAGTGCTCTCATGCTTTGTGTCGTGATGTGTGGTCCCAGTCTTGTGGAGCAGTAGTTCTCAACATGTGGGTTGTGGTCTCTTTGGGAGTTGAAACACCATTCCTATCAGATATTTACTTTAAAATTCATAACAGTAGCATAATTACAGTTATGAAGTAGCAATGAAAATAATTTTATAATTGGGGCACTGCAACATGAGGGACTGTGTTGAAGGGTCACAGCATTAGGGAAGTTGAACTGCTGTTGAGTAGGGTCTGAGAAATAGCACATATGAAGTCTCTAGCATCAACTGAGGGCTACAGGAATTTCCTGTCAATCTTTTGAGAGCTCCAAGTTGGTTAGCTCCATCTATTCTTCATTAAATACTGAACATACCCAGAGACTATGATATATTTTTCTAAATACAAGGTGTTCTTTTCACACGCACTGCAAATTCCTGAAGAGGAAATGGTGTCTGCACTCGAGCGCCAGGAAAACTAAGGCACCGAGGAAGGAAATGACCACCCAGGTCACACATGACAATGGGGCAGATATAGGTGTGTGAGTCAACCTACCAGGATGCAAACCTGGGCGTGATCTCTAAAATGTGGCTATCTCCCAATGATGTTCAAGTTATCATTCACAAATAAATAATGAAAACCTAGCCTTAAATATTCTGTACATGCTGAAAGTCTTTGAGGCACACCCAGGGTGAAATAGCTTCTGTGTGTTTCCAGAAATGCCTAGATTTCTGTATCTTCTCTCCTTTCTTTCTCTCTCTCTCTCTCCTTAACTCCTTCCCTCCCTTCCTCCCTTTACTTCATTCATTCTTCCTTCCTCCATTTCTTCTTCCCTCCTTCCTTCCACTTGTTCATTTTTTCCTTTTATTATTACTTCTTTTTCATCTATTATCCTTTCCCTGCAGCTTGATTCGTATATTTTCCATGAGTAAAGTGTTAGAGCCAAATCCCTGATGGAGGTCACAAAAAATGGCAGCCCCCATTTATCTACATACCCCTGGGATTGAAAATTTATTTGTGATGTCAGGTCTGGGCAAGATTTAGAATAATTCAGGGATTTAAGTCCTGAGGATATGAAAAATAAATGTCAGCCATTCCATGTAAGAGGGAATAATGCAAAAAGCACAAGAGAAGTGTGTTTCTACTAAAAATGCAGAAAGCGTTCTGGAAAATGGTGTCATTTTAAAGCAAAAGATTTTCACAGAAATGTGTGCATGATTATCTGATACAATCTTTGCAGATGGAAATCTCAGGGCAGAGAGTGAAAGGTGACCCTAGTCACAGAGATTGGCACCAATACAGCAGGCCTTGAAATCATACAGGCTGCTTAGCTCAGGGTCTTGGACCACACTCTACAGTGTGGAGTCAGGGAAAGAAATGCCATTCAGCTGTTATTTACGTAACTCATAAACACTACATTGCATTGGAATTCTTGTTTGCCCATCAGTCCATCTGCTAAAGTGAAAAAAAAAAAAAAAGCCATGTGCTCTTTTCCTTCCCTTCACTTTGGCTGGCAATTTTCCATTTATTCTTATATTCCCACATTCTGCAAAGTTAAAATGAGAGATCTCCTTTCTGGCTAGTTTAGACGCCTATATTTCCATACGTGCATATTCCTTGGACTCTTCTTTACCTTCTGTTTTACGCTTCATGCTTACCCACAGTGAATTTGCGGTGTTGCCTGTCAAGTCAACTATGAACTCTGCGAGGGTAGGGTTATGGCTGCTTTTTACTTTTATTTTTCTCAAAAGCCTCCTCTGACACAGAGCCAATATTGGACAGATACAAGAAGGAAAGAAATTTTGATGGTCCAAATCTGAGAACTACTATGTTCTCTACTATGTCCACAGTCCCAAAGACTGAGAGATTAGGAAATCCTTTTATTTCTATTACTTCATATTTAATAGCCAGCACAAGCCAATTGGTTTGTATCTGCTTTTCCTTATTCTCTGTTTTATTCCTAATGATTAAAGCTATCATCTCTTAGTATGTGAGTTTGTAACACTGGCTGCTGTATGTTGCTCTTTTGTTAAGTTTGTATCATGTTTATATAGTTTTCCCTCCTTCGAGACATCCAGGGGAACTGAAGCTCAGAGTAAAGGCTGACGCAGGTTTGACTGCCAAGCCATGGTTGCATATGCCATCCCTCCACCCCTACCTGGTGCCTCAGACAGTTTACAACCTAAGTTCTTGTATTTTATAAATTTATTTATTAGAGAACTCAGACTGGATATGAAATGTGGTATTCCAGTTTTCTGTTAAATGACTATTTTACACCTTCACAAATACTGAATTTGCCCAGTCACATTTGTTTGGCCAGAAGACCCTTCATGCTGCAAATAAGAACCTAGAGATATTATGAGTATTATGAATGAGCCAAGTTGAGATGAAGGTTTATATTTGATGCAGTGTGTTTTATTCCTGGAACTCAGATGGGTGTGTGGAGAATGAGTGGCAATATCTTTTCATTCCTAGTCCACTGATTAAGCTTATTTTACAGAGAAACCTCGAATAGAGTGTGCCTTTTGTGAACCAAACATGTTGAAGCATATCACATTTCTTTGTTGTTTTCCTTACCATGTTGATTTTTTTTTGGAGTGGAAATAATAACAAGAACTTGTATTTTATATTGTCCCGTGATGGCTATCCTTGATTGTCAACTTAACAAACTTGGGAGAAGAGAGTCTCAGCTGAGGAACTGGCTATGTTATATTGTCTGGGGGCATTCTCTTGGCTGCTAATTGATAAAGCAGAGCACAGCCCACTGCCCTATACAAGTGGTACCAAGATATGTAAGGAAGCTAGCCCAGTGGAGGCAGGAAGTAAGCTAGGAAGTAAGCCAGGAAGCCTTGATCTTCTCATGGTTCCCAATTGCCTTTGGACAGAGCAGTTTAGGACAATAACAGAAACTTCACTAAGACAGAAATTGATAAAATAGGGTGCTTCGTTGCTGTGATGGACTTGAGCACGTTGTTTCAGGGAGCATTGTAGAAATATTTTGAGCTTTGGACTGAAAGTACTCAGTTTAATGATCTGAAGTTGTGGGAGCTGATAACAATGTCTTCAATGGAGGCTAGACTTGTGAAGCTTCAGAGAAAATTTTGAGAGTCTCTTAAAGACTCCATCAGGGACATTTTTTTTTTTTTTGCATTATTTTAGATTAAAAAAAAAGAATCTGTGAAGTCTTTACTGGCACAATTGATACTGGTTAGTTAGGGCTGAAGAATCAGTTGTGATTAATATGAGACCTGCTGAGGTAAATTTTTCTGGGAAGTATTTTCTTAGGTCAACGTACAGATGCTGTGTTCCAGAAGGAGTCAAGGCTACGTCTCAAACTGGACGGCAAACTCGGTAATGTGTAAAAGCCTCACATGTGGTACTAGACAACATAAAACCTACAGGAATGAAGGTATTATAGAGGGCAGATATGGCTTGGCACTGTATGAATCCAGGAGAAGCCATTGGAGGATGTTCAGAATTAGTTGCATGGAGCCCTCAGGATTGAAAAAGTCATTGAGAAAAGCAGAGACTTGGCATGATGTGTTAGGATCAGAACCCATGTAAAGATTGTTGAAGATGAAACACTAAATAGTTTGAGTGGAGACCTCAGGACACTGAAAATGCTCAGACTATGGAAAAGGCACAAGTTCAGAGTAGAACAGGTCTGACCCTATAAGCTGTGCTGTGTGTGTTGAGTATAGCAGAACCACAGAAATGAAGGCCCCCTTGTTCTCTGGAGTGCAGAAGATTGTGACTCTCGGGTGTCATACCCTGAGCTACACTCGTTTTGTTCCAGCTGTACACTTATGCCTTTGCTTTTTGCAATGATGAATTGTAACCTGTAAGCCAAAAATAAGTCCTTTACTCTCCCCAGTTGCTTTTGGTCAGTGTTTATATTGGAGCAAATAATACAGGGAGGGTGGACTAATATACAAAACTAGTAAATTTTTCTCCTTTGATTATCAAAGCATCCCATTAAGTTTAAACAATTTTTTTTACCATTTCCCAAATGGACAACAGAATGTTCAGTGTTATGAGAAAAGTTGCTCAAAAGCAGAACATTAAGAAGGGAGAGTTACAACTTGCCTGTCTTTCTGTTTCTGGGTTATCTCACTTAGGATGGTCTTTTCTAGTTCCATCCATTTGCCTGTAAATTTCATGATTTCCTTGTTTTTAATAGCTGAGTAGTATTCCATTGTGTAGACATGGCACAATTTCTGTATCCATTCCTTTGCTGAGGGACATCTAGGTTGTTTCCAGATTCTGGATGTTACAAATAAAGCTTCTATGAACATAGATGAGCAAATTTCCTTATTGAATGTTGTGGCATCTTTTGGATTGGCAACTCAGTCTCCATGTGGATCTCTGAGTGAGGGGATAAGGGTCTGTCTGTATCATTAACTCCGTTGACTGCTCTTTGATCCCTCACCCTTTGTGATGCTGCCTTGCCAAGCCACAGAGGAAGAGCATCCAGGCAGTCCTGATGAGACTTAACAAGCTATGGGAAGATGGCAATAGTGGAGAACTTCCCCTTTCAGTGGGCTAGGGAAAGGGGATGGGGGGAAGAGGAAAGGAGAGTGGGCCTGGGGAGAGTTGATGGAGGGAACTTCAATCGGGATATATAATGAACAATTGTGAAGAAAACAAATTAAAATTAAAAAGAAGGGAGATTTAAAATGAGAAATAGAATAAGATTGTCCACAGCACATGTTTGAACCTCTTTTGTCAATGAGTTCTGATGATTCTCTACCATGTGTTGCAGAGGAAGGTTTCAGAAAGACCTGAGAATTCCACCAGAATTTATTCAAATAGTCAATATATTTGAGAAATATTAATCCTGTGTTTATCTCACCCCAAATTCAGGCAAAGGGCATTCAGCATCCAAGGAGAGGTGTAACGGAAGGTAAGTTCAGGTGGATAGTCCCTGGCCACATGGTGTAATTTATGGAAGAATGTTTGCAAGGCTGAGGACATATTTAAGCTGGAGTCGGGGGGAGTACCCAGACCGTATGTGGGAAGAAGAGGAAAGAGAAGCAGTGAGTACTTGGAGGGAGCCTATTGTGTGGTCGCTGATCTTGGAGATCACATTTCTGTATCCATCCCATGGGCTTTCATTATTTCTCTGCTCTTGGGACTGATGGAGAGCAGATGCTGCGAAAGTCACTTTCAGACATGGCTTGTCATAAAGCATATGATAATTTCCCCACTCCACATAGGTGCCACAAGAGGCTGGTGGCCTGCCAGCTTGTAATTAAAAGTGGTACCCAGAGTGATGTAGGGACAATTGCCCCAGTTCAATATTGAACCATTACTCCTTCAAATGATTGGAAAGGAAATGCGATTTATTCCATTGCCATGTCCTAAAGCAGAGATTGCAAATCTGAGACTGAGATATCTGTAGTATGATAACTCATGCAAGAGATAAAGCCCTGCCCTGACCTATTCTGTCCCCACGGCCTTGGGTCTGGTGTCCCTCCAATTAGCACTGGGTATGTGTTTGGATGTACACGAACATGTACATGAGCACACGAGCTTGTAGAGGTGAGCGGAGCTTTAATGTTTCACCTTCTGAATATTATTTCTAAGGGTATAGCCTGTAACTTATAGGAATCTTATATTTTCCTGGCTTTTGAGAAAACTAGAAAAAAAAAACAGTCTCTAAGGCCTAAGTAAAATGATAGATATGTACTATAATATTTATTTTATCTTAAGGAAGTCTGTTATAGAACTGTGTATAGTACAGCATGAGTTGAGTACTAAAAGAGCTTTCCGGGCAGAAGAGATGGATCAACAGTTAAGAATAGTTTGAACTCTTGCGAAGGACACAGGTTAGGTTCCCATCACCCTTCTGGTGGCTCACAGCATCTACAGCTACAGTGCCAAGGAATCTCTCTCCTCCCCCTTCCGTCCTCTACAAGTACCACATGTACTTGTGTATATAATACAATCATGTCCATGTACAACAAACAAACAAATAAGTGGTCCTTCGGGCCCTGTGAATCAGCCTTGCCAACACGTGACTCATATCCTTTCATCTTTCTCTAGATGGTATGGAGCAGGATCTTCTGTCCTTTTTACTTTCTCTCATTTTTACTTTAAACATGCCTGAGGGAACTGCTTTTGATCTCCTCCATGTTGGTTTTTATATTTTAAGTGTCCATATTTTATATAATAGTCCACTGAAATGAGTCCAGTTTAACAACAGTGCTACTACCTTGTAGTTAGCCACAGTGCACTACTTTGGGGGAAATAAGGAAGCTGCTTTTCTCTTCAGTTTTTGATTATTGGACTCTCAAAGTAAAGTCTGAAGGAGATGGTCTGACTTTAACTGGTGTTTTTATCATCTGTTGTAAAAAATTTCACCTCTCCTGTGCTGTTTCAGTTCATCATACCAAACACAGGAGAACCATCATATTGGGGTATGAGAATTTCCCTAACTTACCTACACTATGTATCTAAGGCACTAAATCTAGATTCATCTTCCAGGGGAACTGTAGCCCCTCCTTCTATTTTGACATCTCTATTTAGTGGTGGGAATTCTTTGGACTACATAGGATATTCCTTTTCATCAAGACATTTTCTCTCGGTCAGCCTAGGTAAGTGAATCTATACAACAATATCTATTTGAATCCTTCTTCCCTCAGCATAGCGTACTTTCTTTGTCTCAGTTCTCTGTGAGGAAGTAGTTTTCATTAGAGGTTCTGTGAATGGACAAGTTTGCCATCTACCGCTTTGACTGTGCCCTAAAGCTGAGTGAACCCTTGCCCCCAGCATCTTCTCCTGCTGCAAGCTGCTTCTGCCTCCAGTTTTCCAATTCTAGCTGCTCAAAGTTAGCCAGAGGGTGTTTGATTGCTGACAGACTCCGGCATCACAGCAGAATCTAATCAACTCCCTTTCATCAGAAGAATCTCCTTTAGATTGTAATCAGAGTCCATTCTGACTCTCCCCATCAGTCCCAGCCTGCAGGAATCACTGGCACCTGTTTTGTTTTTCTGTCCTGGCACACCCTGATCCCATTCCTGCTCCATGCCTGAGCTTGGTGTCCAAGCTTCCTGCATCTGGCTGGCCACTTGCTCACTGTGGTACTTGTGTACAGGGGACACGTACACTCTCAGAACTCCAGTGGCCATTTCTAAAAGCATCTTTGTATTACCCATCATGCATATGAGCGAAAATAAGGTGAGCTAAGCATGCTTGAAAAGCATTTGATAAGTGAAAAGAATCATTGTTATCGTACTCATAAGCGTTATTATTGTTTTCCCTTGCAACAAGCTCTTGAGTATGGAACTGAATAAGTGGCAGTTTCTACTGTAAAGAAGCAGAGATTGCGCAGAGCTTTGGGCAAAGGCTTCTGAGCCTTTCATCACTTTTTTCTGCAACAAATGCTAGACTTCCCATCTACTTGTCATGCATCAGGAAGTATCCTAGTTTCTGGACATAAAAGAATATAGTGATCTTAAAAGTACTCATTATGTATCTACTTGGCCTATGGTAGATAGAAAAATTGGTTCCTTTTTTCAACTACTATGTATTAATAACTTCTTATTTGACAATAACTAAGGCTAAAACTATAAAGTGTGGGGGGAGGACAAGGAGATTAAAATCAAAAGGAGAAAATTAAAATAAACTGGAATTTTTCATAAGTAATTATTTAGGTACAGTTTTAGTAAGTGCCTTAGAGGAAAAGGCATCAAGCATTTTGGAAATTTATAAACAGGCCATTTATTTTAGGCTGGTAATTTAGAGAGTTCCCTGGGAGATGGAACTTGAGCTGAAGATCTAAATTGGCTTTACATTGGCTGCTTCAGGAGGAACAGACTGTGGAAGGGTTGCAATTGAGAGTTGTTCGGTGAATGTGGCTTCCATGACAGTGAGGAAGTAGTTGAAGCTGGATGAAGGGAAGAAAGAATAGGTTCCTAATTGCCTGGGCTAGATACTAAATGGTAGGGATGCCACTAATAAAAATTCTACCCAGAAAATGTATGAGCAGACAGAGTGATAATAAAACAATAAGAACCATGATATTTATTGAAGAGTATATATACCAAAAGAGTGAAATAGTTAATTCTACTTTCATAATTGAAGGGTTTTTTTTTTCCATTTTCACAATATTTATTCTATCAAAACTAAAGCAATCTTTGTATATCCTACAGTTTTCTCCATTTTTAGTATCTTTTTTAAAATTATATTTTATTTTATTAATTACACTTTATTCACTTTGTATCCCCCCATAAGCCCCTGCCTCCTCCCCTGCCAGTACCACCCTCCCTTTTACCCATGCCCTCCTCAAGTCCACTGATAAAGTAGGTCCTCCTCTCCTTCCTTCTGATCTTAGTCTATCAGATCACATCAGCAGTGGCTGCATTGTCATTTTCTGTGGCCTGATAAGGCTGCTCTCCCCTAAGGGGGAAGTGATCAAAGAGCAGGCCAATCAGATTATGTCAGAGGCAGTCCCTCTTTCCATTACTATGTAACCGACTTGGACACTAAACTGCCATGGGCTACATCTGTGCAGGGGTTCTAGGTTATCTCCATGCATGGTACTTGCTTGGAGTATGAGTCTTTGGGAAGACCCCTGTGTTCAAATTTTCTGGTTCTGTTGCTCTCCTTGTGGGGTTCGTGTCCTCTCCAGATCTTACTATTTCCCACTTCTACATAAGATTCCATGCACTCTCCCAACAGTTGGCCATAAGTCTCAGCGTCTGCTTTGATAGTTTGCAGGGCAGAGCCTTTCAGAGACCCTCTGTGGCAGGTTCCTAGGTTGTTTCCTGTTTTCTTCTTCTTCTGATGTCCATCCTCTTTGCCTTTCGGGATGGGAATTGAGCATTTTAGTCAGGTCTTCTTTCTTCATTAGTTTCTTTAGATGTACAGGTTTTAGTAGGTTTATCCTATGTTATATGTCTATATGAGTGAGTAGATACCATGTGTGTCTTTCTGCTTCTGGGACAGCTCACTCAGCATGATCCTTTCCAGGTCTCAAGAAGGTTTTTTGTTTGTTTGTTTGTTTGTTTGGGGTTTTGTTGTTTGTTTTTTTTTGTTTTGTTTTTTTAATAGGGCTTTGGGAGGGTGATTTTTTTTGAATTTTATTTTTTTCTTATCAGTTACATTTTATTAACTCTGTATCCCAGCCGTGTCCCGATCCCTCATTCCCTCCCAGTCCCTCCCTCCCTCCCTCATCTCCACTGTGCCCCTTGCCAAGTCCACTGATAGGGGGGACCTCCTCCCCATTCATCTGATCCTGTTTTATCAGGTATCTTCAGGACTGGCTGCAAAGCTCTCCTCTGTGGCCTAAGAGGACTGCTCCTCCCTTGGGGGTTGGGGAGGCCAAAGAGCCAGTCATTGAGTTCCTGTTAGAAATAGTCCTTGTTCCCCTCACTATGGGAAACCAATTGGTTACTGAGCTACCACAGGCTACATCTGAGTAGAGGTTCTAGGTTACATTCATACATGGTCCTTGGTTGCATGTCAGTCTCAGAAAAAACCCTGTGCCCCAGATATATTTGGTCCTTGTGGAGCTCCTATCCTTTCCTCATCAGACTAACTCCCCTTCTTTCTTATGATTCCCTGTACTCTGCCAAAGGTTTGGTCATGAGTCTTTGCTTTGAAAACACTGCTAGTTAGAGTCTTTCAAATGCGCTCAGTAGACTCCTGTCATATGTTCAATGCGCATCCCATCTGTCTTTCTAAAAGAGGATTGATAATCTTACCCCATGTCCACTCTCTTGATTATCTTTTTTAGGTGTGTAGATTTCATTATGTTTATCATATCTTATAGGTCTATATAAGTGAGTATATACCATGTTTGTCTTTCTCCTTCTGGGATATTTCACTCAGGATGATCTTTTCTAGATCCCACCATTTGCCTGCAAATTTCATGATTTCCTCCTTTTTGATTGCTGAGTAGTATTCCATTGTATAAAAATACCACAATTTCTGTACCCATTCCTCCGTTGATGGACATCTGGGTTGTTTCCAGGTTCTGGCTATTACAAATAATGCTGCTATAAACATGGTTGAGCAAATATCCCTTTTGTGTACTTGAGCAAACTTTGGGTATATACCTAGCAGTGGTATAGCTGGGTCTTGAGGAAGCACTATTCCTAATTGTCTTAGAAAACGCCAGATGGATTTTCAGAGTGGTTGTATCAGTTTACATTCCCACCAGCAGTGGAGGAGGGTTCCCCTTTCTCCATAACCTCTCCAGCATGTGTTGTCCCTTGAGTTTTTCATCTTGGCCATTCTGATGGGTGTAAGGTGATATCTCAGGGTTGTTTTGATTTACATTTCCCTGATGGCTAATGAGGTTGAGCATTTCTTTAAGTGTTTCTCTTCCATTTGATATTCCTCTGTTGAGAATTCTCTGTTTAGCTCTGTTCCCCATTTTTTAATTGGATTACTTGGTTTGCTACTTTTCAGCTTCTTTAGTTCTTTGTATATACTCGATATTAGTCCTCTGTCCGATAAAGGGTTGGTGAAGATTATTTCCCAATATGTAGGCAGGCGTTTTGTTTTGTAGACAGTGTCCTTTGCTTTACAGAAGCTTTTCAGTTTCATGAGGTCCCATTTATTGATTGTTGCTCTTAGAGCCTGTGCTGTTGGTATTCTGTTCAGGAAGTTGTCTCCTATGCCAATGAGTTCTAGGCTGTTCCCCACTTTTTCTTCTAACAGATTTAGAGTATCTGATTTTATGTTGAGGTCTTTGATCCACTTGGACTTTAGTTTTGTGCAGGGTGATAAATATAGATCTATTTTCATTTTTCTGCATGTGGACATCCAGTTGGACCAGCACCATTTGTTGAAGATGCTGTCTTTTTTCCATTGAATGGTTTTGGCTTCTTTGTCAAAAATCGAATATTCATAGGTGTGTGGGTTTATTTCTGGGTCTTCTATGCGGTTCCATTGATGGGGAGGGCGATTTTGATCTTTGAAGAAATTACCTCTCCCAGATTGCCTTAGGAGAAAAGTAAATTCATTCCATTTGGATAGACTAGTCTCTATGTTGAGAAAGAGCTTGGTGATTGAGGGAGCTAGTCCTTGGCACGGGGGGGGATGGGCTTGGAGGCATTGAAAAAGGAGACTGGAGGAGAGAGCCAGTTAATGCAGGGTTACCTTGTCCAGAGAATTTTAAGTTCCAACATCTTTTAGAAATGAGCATTCTTTTTAGAGCAGTTTTAAGGTCATAGAAAAATTGGGCAGAAAGTACAAGGGTTGAGGTGTATCCATGTGATCCCCCCTTCTCTGCCAACTTTTCTCACCATTCTTGCTCCATCGTACTATTTTTGTTGATATCAATAAGCCTTTATTGATTAATATTTTCTTGGTAGCCAAAGGCTACAGTGTATACCAGCTCATTCTAGGTGTGAAATATTCTGAGGTTTGGCAAACATATAGTAATATGTGCATGACATGTTCAGAGAATATGTTCACTGCCCTCCAAATCTATGCACTTTCTGTTTACTCGTTCTTCACCAATAACCACTGGAAACTGCTGATCTTTTCGCTTTCCTCATAAATTTGCCTTTTTCAAGACATCGTTTCTCAGTCTCACAGAATATGAGATTGGCATTTATAGATTGGCTTCTCTTCCCACCAAGATATATCCAAGGTCCTACTTACTGGGATTCTGAGAAAGCAGATGCCATGAATAAGTTTGTTAATATAAATGCTGCTCAGCATGATAGGTGGAGTGGAGAGGAAGATCGACTAGAAACAATAGAAACAGACTGAAAGATGTGTGAATAAAATACAGGGATTTTGATATATATTCTAAATTGTAAAGTGTTAATTTGAAATATTCAATTTTTCTTCAGTTGCCTGGATGCCACTTTTTTTTTTTTCAAAAACACCATTGTAGTTTCTGTGTGACAACCCTTCATCTGTCTAACATGTAGCTGCTATTTCAATTAGATAAAATAAAATATTAAATCGTTCAGATACAATTGCTACATTTGAAATCCTCAGTAGTTATATGTAGGATATAAAATGGGGCAGATAGAGAGCATTTCCCTACAAGTTCTGTTGGACAGCATTAAATAATGCCTTTGTCAACCTTTTATAGTTTTCTAGACAGATTATTAGCTTTAGAGACAGAGATAAGTCTGAAATTGCTGTCAAAACATTTGTTATTGATTTAACTTTTTATTATGTAAAATATATAATACATATTTTGTCCTTTTATCATTTTCTAGTATGCAAAATAGTGGCACTAATTACATCCAGAGTGTACAATCATCACTACTATTTACTTCTAAAACATCTTCCTGTCACTGCAAGCAGAAATTCTACAAAAGATCAAGCCAATTAAAATTTCAGCATGGACAGAGGAGGGGCTCCAAAGGCATCAGCCTTACTTGAGTTATTGGGAGTTGGGAAATGCTAGTGAGGCACCATTTACTTTGTGTGTATGGCTAGTGGCGAGTTGCTCGTGCCCCGATGGTTGACTCTTGCTCCCATACTCATGCAGGTACTACTGACTGGACTCAGTAGGTTTCATAAAAAAAGAAAGAAAAGATATGAAATTGTCAGGGAAACATGTTGGGGGACTAAAAGAATAGCATATGCATACGTGTTCGAAATATTTGAAAAGTAAATACAATTTTTTTTATTTAAATGTCTCTCTACTCCTATGAACATTCAAATTCTGATACACTGTAATCATCTCTCTATCTCCAGGAGTTTTCCTGTCCTACATAGAATAAGTGGAATCATTCAAAAAGTCACTTTGTGTTTTTCTTACATCTGTCATTTTCGTGCAAGCATCATCCATGTTGAGTGATACATGCTTTAGAACCTAGTTTCTGTTTATAGCTAGGTGGCATTCTGCTGTGCGTACCACTTTTCTAATTCATCCATCTGTTGATGGATATGGGCACCTTCCATGCTTTATTTTACTGGTGATATTTAAATGATTAGCTTAATTATTCTTTTTCAGGGCAACAAAATGGGAATCTTAATAATAAAATACTAAAAATGTTATCAAAAGAAGCATATGAAGTAGCCAAAGTTCTGAGATAATGCTTCCAGTTCACATTAGTTTTTCCTCCATACCCACAGAACACATACTCAAGACCCTTTTATGTGTGGCTGAAGATTATGATTTCGTCCTTATCCAGACTCTTGAACGTTATAGCCACTATTAAATAAAATAAGATGTACTTGAAGGTAAGCACTATGGTGCCACAACTTAGAGTTGATAACTCAGATAGCTATGAAATGATTAACATGTAGATTTTATATATAGTATAGGGATACCGGACATCCTATCTCAGATGGAATGGACTGAAATGACACATAGTATGACGTAGAGTTATTCCACTCGGAACAGTAAATGGATAGACATTTATGAATAGTTTATTTTTGAAACTTTTCATTTAATATTTTTGGTTTTGGTTGACCACAGGTACCTGAAAGTAAACTCACGAATGATGAGAAACTACCATGGTTGAACATCTTCCTTCTCCTCTTTTACCACTTTTATTTACCATCCCCTTGGGGCCTGAATCCATGTGTGTTAGAAGTTCCTCAGTTGTTTATGAATTATTGATTCTCCATGGCCCATTAGCTTATCTCTGAGTATGAACTGTAAAATGTGAAAGGGAGATTTTATTTGACCTTTGAGTATTTAATGTGGGAGATATTCCAGGTTGGTGGAAATAATACTTCTGTGTGTCACATGTCCTGAGATTCAGATGAGAGCCCATATTTTTCATTAAACTAATAATTTCTCTCAGGGGAAATACTATGAAAATCAGTACTTGGCATTTAAAAGCAGTTGAAGTCATACAGAGATGATGTCTTGGCCTTGTGTAGCTTTTCTTAGGCCAAACGAGGTTTCACATGAGAAAGTAATTACTTTCTGAGGTCAGACCTTTACTCCCTTCAGTCCAGGGTGAGAAAAGGTGCTTGGGCTCTGATTCTAAGGAACAGTTGCTAGCTGGTGATGGTATTCTGAAAAGATCAGGTGTTCTCATCCAAATGGCTTCGATGTTAGGAAAATCTTCACATTTAATTCATTAAAAAGATATTAAGTAGTGCCATTTATGACTACTGTAGTCTCCACTCTAGGAAGTTAGACAGTAGAAACATTCAGTTATTTCATATGCCCAAAGCTTGCTACAAAGTGACTTCACAGCTCAAGAGGATGTCTTTGCTCCCCTCAGAGTTACCCAGATGAAGCTGGCCCCCAGCCGTTAGCAGTGCCGAATTAACAGACTGTCTGAAGCAGACATGATATGAAAACAAAGCACTCTTTCTGAGTTTTCTGTTTTATTAGAGCAGGTATTTTTAGAAATTATTCCAAAGATTTTTCCATACAAGTCTGTCAAAAGTGACTCATAAAACCACCTTTACATTCAGAGGATGCTGGAAAAGCAGATTCATTCTTTATGGAAAAAAAAACTGAAACACATTTAAAAAAATGGAGCAAGGAACAATTTGTAGTATCTGGGTAGTCAGGGAAGGCTTCACGATGATGGTGAAATATACAGAAAATATTATTGAATAATGGTATAAGCTTGGGCTCAAGTAAAGGCAAGTCAGCCTCCAAGCACAGCTTCTGACATATGATTGGGAACTTGTTTTTATCTTATTTCAGTTCAGTTTTTAAAGAATGTGAGACCGGGATGCGAGTAATAGAATTCTACAAGGAGAGTCAAGTATAAAAATGATTGACAGATGTGATCATTGATATTGAGTGGGAGTTTGCACTTGACTCTGAGATTTTCTGGGTAGATATGAAGGGTTGTGGGTGGCAGTTCCATGATCCAGCATGCATATTCTATTTCTTCATATTTAGTAATAGGTTTGGTGTCATAGACTTAACCTTAATTTTTTTTGTCACTCTGTTCTATAGTTTTGCATAGTTGCTTGTATCTTTCCTCAAATGTTCTTCCTTATTTCTGATAAGATCATCAGTAAGAACAAGTAGTCCTCTACCTTCATATTTTCTAGTCAGTTCCCAAAAAGAAATTCTACTTTCTTCTCTTTTCTGACCAATATACGGTACCATGTCAGATCAGGGTACCCTGGAATGACTAAACTTATATGCAACTTGCAAATTGCCTTCATTCCTTCTTTACTGCTGGAAGCAAACAACTTGCTGCTGTCTCTGCCAACTCTTCAGACTAGATATTTGCTTCCTACAGCACAGGCTTTCTGTGCTTGGAATCCTTCATTGCCATGCTAATGTCCTTAGCAGTGTCCTCAAGAGTCCTGTACTAGTGTCTGTGTCCAAGCCTTGTTTCCCACCTGCCCAGCATGCTCTGACACCACACCAAACGGACGAGGGCTCAAGAACACTCAGTTCTCTATGGTCGTGAGCATGTGTTTCCCCTGACAGCAGTGTCCTTGTTTGGTCTGCTTTTTCTCCTCCAGGCTGCCTTACAGGAATAATTAATTCCTCTAAACATCTTCTAAGCCACCTCGTGTTCTCAATAAAAAAAAAGACTTATAATTTTGTAATTCCTATAAATTTATAGAAAATGAGCAGAGATGAAAAAGTGTTACCATTTGAATGTGGTTTGTCTTTCCCCTCACAATTCCATGATTTTAACTCATGAAGTCATAGGTCAATGAAAATAAAAAGGAAAGTTAAGATGGCGGTCAATCAGAAGTGGCTGGATGGTTGGATTGGATTAAGTATTTAAGGTATAGCCCTCATGATTTAATATCTGTGGCTTTAAAGGAGAACGGATAAAGCAAGAGACTAAACAAAGACATATATTCCTGCCATGAAGTAAACAGCCAAGAGGCCCCTCACCAGAGTCTTACCAAATATATATGGACTTTCAAGCCTCCAACACTGTCAGCTAAAAGAAATATCTTTTCTTTAGAAAATAGCTTTCCTTGAGTATTTCATCATAGAAATAGATGGCTAACATATATGGTCAAGTGCCATATATGTTTTTTTTTTTTTTTTTTATGCAGAATGCTCTGGTGTTAACATGATACATGATCATGCAGCACATTAAAATTAAGAAATCAACATTTGTTATCATGCTAGGCATTAACTACAGCCTTTATTCATATTTTACCTGTTTTCATCAGTGGCCCCCTTTTTTTTCTGTCGCATGGTCCAGTCCATGTGGATTTTAGACTTCATGTCTCCTTGCTTTCTTCTGATATGCTTAATTTTCTTGCCTTTTCCTTTAAATAAATTCCATTCTTTATATTGGAGGTCCAGTATTTTTCTGTCTTTGGGCTGGTCTGTGGTTAACTCACATCAGAAGGAGTATATGCATGTTTGGGTTGTATTGTATGGAGCTGAAGTCTTGTTTTCAACATACGCATAGGGTACGTGTGCTGTCACTTGATTTATCATTGCTGAGACGAACCTTTCCTGTTTGACTGAGGTGGTGTCTGGTGATCTCTTCAAAGAAAGACTAATTTGCCTCCACTTCTTCACATTGTCCATTAAAACAAGTCAGTAAGACAGTTTATATTGAAGAAAAGAATTACATTGTGTAACCCGGAGATAAATCTTGCATAGCAGTTTTTCTATTAGAGTATTGTTTACCTCTGACCAGTAAACTATTCCCTTATGCATAACCTGGATATGGTTATGCAGATAACCTTCCTCCATTAAAAGCATTTCATCTCTTTCCACTATTGAACTGTGGACTCTTAAAGGTAAATGCTGGCAAATTCTCATAAGTCTGTCTGTGAGAGAGTCTCAAAAACGTGTTTAATTCAAACTGTCTCTCATAAATCGGGAAGAAAGCTCCTCAGCCTCCATTTCCCCCACATTTAGTAAGTGCACAGCTGAGACTGAATGACCTCTGAATTTACATTGGTCTTATATGTAACATATCTAACTTTGACTTTGAAGATGGTTACCTGGGTCAGGAGAAACTAAAGTAGAAGAGTTGTTGATTCAGTCTCTTGCTCCTATCTGTAGCATGCGTGCATGACTTTACCATTTGGGTTTAAGGACCAAAGATAAAATCTCTTTTGACCCAGGTGCCTGATGATCAATGGGATTCATGACATGCTTCACAGCCCTCGCTGAGCATGGGCTATGGTACTGTTTACCACTCGATAAATCTATAAAAAGACAACTCAATTGCTCCAATTGCCCACCTTTTCCAGTGATCCTTCTTTTCCAGTTAATATGGAAGATGGAAAAAAGCCTTAAAATCTGAAACTGTGTTTTCACACTTTGTTTGTGAACAAAGACAAATGTGTTGGTATGCTGACAGGATCATAAAACACAAATTAGGGAATCGTTTGTTAATGAAATAACTCAAACTATTAAAATAGCAAGGAGGCCTTGGCCTTGTGTACTTTTGTCACTTACAAAATCAAAGCTTAGACACTGTTGTTTGTTTTCCTTTTTCCCTGCAGGCAATAGAAACCAGAATTTTCCAAACCCTAGTTGATATTAAATCATGCTACTCAATGAACTATATTGAAATAAATATGCTACATATTGGATATACAGAGAAAAACGAGAATATCAAGTAAATTAGCTTTTAGCAGCTTTATAGCAAATAGACCCATTGCTCCTTGCTTATCTCAGTATTTCCAATGTTTATTTATAGTGCTCAACCACCCTCCTTTCATTAATAGCTTATAAAAAGAGGGTTTGCTGACCGCCCCCCCATGTGAACCAGGCTGCTTTTCTCAGCTTCTGCTTGGTACCTCATGTCTACCCAGCTTAAGAACAGAAAATTGAAATTTCTATGTATGGAATTTAAAGAAAAATAGAGCCAGTGTGTAACATTTTGCTTTTGTCTTCATGTGTCTTATGTCTTTCAGAGAAAGTAATGGTTCTACGCCAAGCTTCTTGAAAAATTGCCTTGAATCCCTGCTTCATTTTCCTCTTGGCCAAATAGTTTAATCTCCTCTACCCTGGGAGCAGTGTTGACCTGAGCTTCAGATCACAGACTGAGCAGGCCTCCCCAATTACCCACCTACGTATTTATAAATAGATTACATTCCTCTCTGATTTTAAGCTCAGTGCTGTGTTGGATGAAAACATTAAAAATAATGAGAATGTAAGTTAAATGTAATCTTCTGATCTGGCAAAAGACTCTGATTAGATTTTTTTTTTCATTTCCTCTAGATTCTAGCTATGCAGCCTGCACAGAGCTGTGGAATCTAAGTTAATATGCCATTTTCAGGCTCACAAAGCTGTGCACATAGCACCTAGGTCCCTGAGCCTTCACTGCCCGTTAGCACATGTACCCTTGTCATCCACTGCTGGGGACTCTGCTCAGTGAGAGGTGTGAGGTCAGATGCACCTTTTTGTTCCTCTTAGCAATTCACACCTCCTCTGTGCCGTAGAATCAGTGTTTATCTCTGTGTAGCTACAGGCTCCATGTTTCTGCTTTTTGGTTATTTCTATTTCTGATTTCAGAAGAAATGTTTGCTTTATCTTTATGTGAATTGATATAAAAAAACAAACAGATTTGGGTGTAATTAGAGAGAAGAATTTCCTTATGTAAAGTATATGACTTTAGCAGCAAGCTGTGTGATTCAGGAAAAATCTGTAACCTCTCTGAACCATGGCTCTTTCATTTTTAAAGTGAACTTGATGGTTAAATCTACACATAGAGTTGTCACGACAATGTGAAAGGCTTAAAAGAATGTGCGGAAAACCATAGGCTCAAAAAAGAACTGTGTCTTAAATAATTGGGTACCCCCCACCCTGCCCAGGTGGTGGTGTGAGCAAATGAGATCCTGAACTAGGGAACACGGGGAGCTATCTATGTGTGAACAATCAAGACAATGTTTTTATGAAGCAATTTCTGAAGCCTCTCTCTCAGCAAAACCCCACCTCTCCACAAAGCCTGCTGTTTCACATGCAGAGTTTCCCACCTGCCCGACCCTTAGTGATGATGGAGACACGTGGTCAAGTACCTTTTTCTCTTGACCTTGCCTCCGTTATGTTTTCTGTAGTTTCTTCTCAAAGGTCCCCTCCACCCCTTGCATTTCCTTGGGTACCAGACATAGCAGGTCATCCTATCTCAAGTCTCACACATACACTGCCGAAGCAGCAGGACATCCCTTAGATGTAGGCAGAGGACGGAGTCCTTCCCAATTTCATCGTAATTAACCGTAGCTGTCACCCTGGTCAGTTACCTTACCTTTCTTTTCCCAGGAGTCAGCGGGAATATGCATATATTGAACACAGACGGGCAAGCTTGTAACCTTTCTGTGTAACCCCATTTAATCCTTCTAGCAATTCTAAACACAAGGGGCCCTTTTCCCATTCTACAGACAATGGAAAGAAGTTCACCTCAGACACAACAAGGAAACTGGTCAAGGTCAAGTCAAGACTATGGGCTTCAACCCAAGTCAACATGATGATGCCGCTCCCTCAGGAGAACAGAGATGTGGATTCGGGCACAGCTCTAGCACATGTACACGGAGAACATCTCCAGGCGTGTATGCCAGTGTACCACACAAGGACTCAGTGGTGCTTCTTCTATAGTTTGCTGTGTTCCAGGAAGCCTAAATTTTATCCTTCTGTTAGCTTTCATGTCTACACAATGAACGGATTGGGAAGCCGGTACTGGAGTTGGAAAGGCTGCAGAGAAAGGGCACAGTTGAATGTATTAGGAGTTGGTTTGTTAGTGTGCTGGCTACTCTCCTAATCAGTGTGACAAAACACCTTGCAGATGCAACTTAACAGAGGAAGGTTTATTTTGGCTTGACTGAGTCACAGAGTTGAGTCAGCTTTGGTGAGAAAGACATGGGGGCGAGATCTCAGTCCCAGATGACAAGTACTAGGTCCAGTTATTTTCATGGGATGAATCAAGGAACTAAAAATCCTAGATAAGAACCATGAGCAGCCTAACCCCAGAGGCCTTCCCTGGCCGACCTACTCTCCCTGAGAAGGCTTTCTACTTTCTCGAGGCTTTGTAGACTCCAAACAGTGCCAGACATTGGGGACTGCGACCCTCTGGGAACATTTCAGATTCAAACTACGGCAGTTGGAATAAACATTTTCTAAAATGGTGGACAAGTCAGGAAGGTGCAGTGATATGAACCCTACTAGACACACCCACCAGTGTTGCATGCGTCCTAGTCTGTCTTCTTTGCCTGGCTTTCACTAGAGGTCCCTAACTCCTTTTACAAAATAAGCAAAACCCTGGTGGGATAACATGGCATATTGAACAAGGAGGCAGTGCAAAAGAGATTAGCTGTAATCCATGCCCCCCCTGGGCCCTGTAGTTTGGGGAAAGCTTGCTAGAACTCTGAAGCTTTTCAGAGCTGCTAACATGAGAACACTTTAAAAGTGTCGAATGAAATCTGTTCTATTTTCCTCTACTTCATTGTTGCTTAACTACAAAATGAATACTAAAGTGGGAGTCACGAGAGGAGGTATGGTGGGCAAAGTGCTTGCCATACAAGTATGAGGACATGAGTTCCAACTTCAATACTCAGTTTGAAAGCTGAGGGTGACAGGTTGCCATTAATCTAGCATTGATGAGCAGACTGAGAAGGCTCTCAGGGGCTGCTCAGCATTTAATCTAGCCAAATGGCAGAGGTCTCGGTTCATTGAGGTACCCTGTCTCAAAAACTAAGTTGCAAATGATATGGGAAGATACACAGTGTTAACTTCTGTGCATGTATGAGCATATGTGCATGAGTGTGCTTGTGCACGTACACACACACACACACACACACACACACACACACACACCATAATGGGTGTCACCAAGAAAAATGTGTAATGGATGCAGAAAACTAACAAGAATGAGAAGAGGATGCAGAAATTCAAACCTGCAGAGTCCAGGGTGCTGTGGGTGGAAGTGAGGAAGCACACACACACACACACACACACACACAATAGATGAGGTGGGGAAAGAAGGCACAGCAGACAAGGTACTAGGGAAGTATGTGTTTTCTCAGATGATGTTTTCTGTTGGTTTCTTCTCTCAATTTCTTTTCACTTCTGATTTAGATGTTATCTCCTCCCTAACTACCTTAATCTCAGAAGCCCTCTGCTTTAGTCCCTTTTGGTGTTTGAGTCCTGCTCATATTGTATGTGGCAGTTGTTTCCTTCTATTTGTTTCTGCATCATTTCATTGTAGACTTTGAAAACGGGCCAGGATGTCTGGGTCTGCATATAATTGGAATAGGCGCCAGCCCTTGCTTCTCACAGCTGTGTGGCCTTCGGTATGTTCATAGCCTCTCTGAGTTTCCGTTTTCTTGCCTGTCATCTGGAGATTGTCATAGGGGTTTTGTGCAAGTGAAATGATTTGTTCTATCTGAAGCACACAGACTCAAACGAGGCACCCTGAGAGCTTCCACAGAGCAGCTATCTTTCTGATTCATACATGTCAATGGCTGTTGCTCACTGTAAATCAAGCAGTGTGTGGACTTTGTTTATTCTCTCCTAATCATCCAGGAACTGTGTCTGACACATATTAGGTCCTCATTGTATGTATGTTGAATAAGTACAATAATGAATAATACACAAAGGACTAAGAGCAAGAATTGTGGGTTAGAGAATTTCTTGGACCATGGACTTGGCTCAGGTTGTTACTCCCTAAGTTCCCCTCTCCTGTCAAAAATAGGGCCTGTTATACCTATCTGTCTCGAACCCCAACTCAAATGTCTTCATTTAACCACAACTCTTTCAACCCCAGAGGAAAGATAATCCCTCATTTTTGCATAATGCATGGGCCAATGCTTATATATATCCTGGAGAAAATAATAAATTAATTTATACTTGGTTGAAAAATGCATCAGGGTCCTTGGGAAGAATGAGAAGCAGGAGGTCACTGTTGATCACTAGTATTGCATACATACCTCACCCAATCCTGGTCCCTCCCTGGCTTTCATCTTGGCTCAACCGTTTCATTACTCTTCCATCTAGAGCTGGAAAGCTTATTCATTCTTTTCTGTTTCTGTAGCTTTGGGTTCATGTACAGAGAAATGAAATCAAATGGAGCTGTGCCTTTTGCTTTGGATGATGTGTGCACGGATTGTATATGCATACACCTAGTCATGAACACTCCTAGGCCCTTTTGCTTTTCAGATCCAGGTCTATTTCTACCCTGTTTGTGGTGCTAGGAGTTAATGGCATCCTTTTCTTTTAGGTTTCCTGTGGTACAGGAAAAAAATCAGATGGGTAAGAGTGAGTGGCAGGGACTGTGACATATTTTGCTTCTTGACTTTCTATGTTTCTGTGCTTCCATGAGCCTCTGCACATGGCATTCTATTCCAGATCTCAAACTTGCCTTCAATATTCATTTCCATCTAAAGAAGGATTTGAAATTTTCTTAATTGAATTGTAGTAATTTCCTCTGATTAATGTCTTTGGGGATGAGTTTTCTTTTACATTGTCTCTGTGTCTCTGTGTTTCTCTATCTCCCTATCTATCTCTGTGTCTTTCTGTCCCTGTCTATCTTTCTATCTCTCTCTATCTCTGTCTTGTCTTGGTCTTTCTCTGTGTCTCTGTCTCTTTTTGCTTCTGCTAGAACTGATGATTCAAGTACCCTGTCTGGTGATTATTTTTTTTAATTGTTTCTGTAGCGGTATCTGAGAGAGAGAGAGAGAGAGAGAGAGAGAGAGAGAGAGAGAGAGAGAGGTATCTCTTGTCATTTCTGTTCCTCCTTTCCTTTTTTCTCCCTAAGATCTCTGTTTTCCTGCATTGTTTCTGCCCTCTTGATTTCTTCCTTCTTCATTTTTCTCTCGCTTCTTGTTCACTTAGATATTAATTTATTTATAAGGATTATGCCAGGTGGAAGGATACAAAATGCAAAATACTCAATGTCTAACAACTCTACATTTTAGTAAGAAGTATGATGATGGCATATGAATAATTAACATGTGAGTAATAAGGTAGAGGCTATATATTGCACAGGAACAGGGATCCTGCAACCACATGTGTGTGTGTTTGGATAAGAGCTTTTCCACTCTTGGTAGCTGATTATTTTTGGTGAGTGATCCAACCTGTCTAGGCCTCAGCTTAGTGTTTTCGATGGGGTTGAAAACACTGATGTTGTCATTCATAGAAAGCATTGCTTCAGTGTCTGAGAACAACCTGAGAGAGAGAGAGAGAGAGAGAGAGAGAGAGAGAGAGAGAGAGAGAGACAGAGAGACAGGGAGAAAGAAAGAAATGAACATTTATAATATTTGGTCTCAGCATCCCTGTCAATCTGATAGTTTTTGCAAGCTCATTACAGAAAAAAGCACTGTGGCAACTGACAATACTTCTTGGATGAATTGTTTTCAAGCTTGTTCTTTGGGGTGAATAGGCGATGTACAAAAAGTGGGATGGAAAGCGCATAGTTCCCATCGAGAGGAGAGTTTGAGAAAATCAGCGCAGCAACCGTAGGGAACCACCGGCATGTTTGCAGTGTGGTGACAAACGTCCTTAGAAGTGATGCAGTGAAACCGCTCTGGACTGAATAACACCAAAGAAATCTAAATATTGTTGTTGTACATGTGGACATAATATTTGTAGATCTACACAGGTTAATACTGAGTTAAGGGTAAATTCTGTAGTATCTGGGTGATTCCTGTCTTTAAATAATAACAGTCACTGAGAGGGAGACAGAGAGAGATTTAACCTCAGGCTTTAGGGGAGGAGTAAGCATTATCAGAGAGGCATGGATATTGGGGACGCAGTTACAAGCTGGGTAATTCCAAATCCTGGAAGTGCAGGGACTCTCTGCCCTCCTGGATAACACCCAGAGGTAATATGATCCTGCCAGCACTTTGATTTTTGGCTCAGTTGAAATGATGGACTACTGATTCCAGAATTAGTTGAGAATAATGTTCTGTACCCTCAAGTCCCAAAGAAAATAATAAATTCTTCATAATCACCAAAAGCAAACAAGTTCAAACAGTAACAATGCATGGATGCATTTGCACCAACACAGGGTGATTTATTTTTTAATAGCTATACCGCCCACGTGTGGCAATGAAATGATGACAGAAAGGACTCTTGCTGGCTACTTGGTCTTTCTTGAAGAATGGTCTATTTCCTCAGCCATACTGCCTTCTTTTCTACAATGGAAGTGAAGAGTAGTAGGAAGAACCTCTGTTTTCCTCCAGCTTTGTAAATCAGAGAGGAAGGACCACTCAGCCCAGCAAACTCCGAAAATTCCTTTGTGCTTCCGGCCTGTTGTGCTGACTAGTGTCACTGGGTAGTATTTCAGTTTCCTTGAACTATTGCCTCCCTACCAACGTCACTGTATTTTATAATGCCCTGGGTTTCTCATAGGAGATGCCATCACATGGTAAAGAACACGGACTGAAAGGAGATTTCCAGCTCCATAGCCATTTTATATCCACTCATATTTTCTGTGAGCGTTTCATTTCTGTATGTGTTTTTGAAGTAACTCTCATTACAGTTAAAAGGCCAGGCATGGTGGAACCTGTTCATCACCACAGTCCTGGGGAAGCAGAGACAGGGATGTCTCCGGGGCTTGTGAGCCAGATAGTGCAGCCTAAGTCTACCAGCTCATGTCCGCTCATTGCCTGCATTTCTGAGGATAATGCCAGAGGTTGTCCTCTGGTCTCCACATGTGTACACATGTTGTATACACAAGCATGCAACCACATAAGATTGTGCAATGATTCCTGAAAACACAGCTTTAGATTCCTAGATCTACCTTCTGCCCTTTATTATGTGAGAACGAGAGGGACTCATGCAGAGGAGACAAATGACCAACGGTTTTAGTAAATTAGGGCAAAGGCTAGGCTCCCCAGCAGGGCCATACCCACAAAATGACAGAGAACAGCGTTGCAGCGGTCGGATGTACTTCGGTAACTCCAAATTGGATTTACCTAAACTTCCTTAATTTTTATATGAATTCCTAGTATATTTTTACTGTCTCTGATGTATAAATTATTCCAATAAAGACAAAACAGTTTTGCTTATTTTTCAGCTACTAATACAGGTGTTCATTGAATATAAATGCCTTGCCAAAAATAAAGCAGCCAGAAGTAGCAACATAGGGGATTCATGTTCTGGCCATCTGCTATTTCCTGTATGTTCTACAGCCTCTGAGTTGGATTGTCCTGGTCAGAAAGTAGCCATAGCTTTGGTTGTAGTGGGCCCTTCAGGAATTTTATTCAGCTAATGCCAGCTAATGACTAGCCATGTTGTACTTTGTGATATATGGTGTGAGATGGAGATGCCTGATCCCGTTTCCTTTTCCACAGGGAAAGGTAATACTGACCAGGTTTGCACCCAGCCATACATGGCTATCCCTGAAAACTTGGGTCCATACTTCAGCTCTTGTCAAACAGCTCATATATTCTTGTTCCTCTAAATTAAGGATGCACTTGAGCAATTGAAAGCAACTTCTGGGACAATCTTATTCCATTACCTTTACTGGAAATGAGTGTGTGTGGCACAAGGTATGTGATGATATTTTGCAGAAGCGAGGTGGGATTTTTCCCATTACACTGTGGATGGATGATACATGAAACTAACTCCCCAGAGACTTCTTGCTTTGTCACAGTACGGCGAGTGAACCACAGTAGAAGATATGGGAAACAAAATGTCCAGCCTACTCCACTGAGGCACTACCCACCGTATTATTTCATGTGTTTCTCGCTCTCTATATAAATAAATTCAGTGGCAAAAAGCCAATGGAAAAAGGCCCCTTTGAATGGACTTGTCTGGCCATTTAAGGAAGTGTCACTGTTGTATGGAATATAAAGAAACTGCTTTGAATGTAGCTTTGTGTCTTTGTGACTATTTGCTCTTTCCCTTTTTTTCATCTTAGCCTCCTGCCTCATGAAGAATAAGAAAGTTTTTGCTTCCAGCTTAGAGGCTATGTCTGCCTCTGTCTCACCATCTGTCTGTGTATATCTGTCTCTTGTGTGTAAAAATGTTTTGGCAGATCATTCCTATCTGAGAGAATAAAATAACCATGACAGAGTGAAGCACAGAGACCAGAAAACAAACAAACAAACAAACAAACAAAAACAAAACTGATCCCTCAACAGCTACCTTCTCTGGGGTTCATTTCTACCTGGATATTTCCTTCTTTCTTTCCACACTTACTTTTATTAAGTTGTGTTCTTCTAAGCATAACATGAGATTTCCTCACTCAAAGAACTTTAAGACACACAAAATCGAAGAACAGTATTTCTTAAAGACCAACTGATCCTGTGTGTCTCCACTCTGATCTCATAACCTTATTGGAGCTGCTCAACAGCCACTTTCCTCTTGAAGTTTCATTAGGGTTGCTATGGACAAACACACAGTCCATAAAAGGCTATCTGGTAGGGTTGTAACCTGACCATGTTCTTGGGGGGACTCTTGATAGAGGATGTCTTTCATGGTTACATAGTAAAAAATTGTGTAACCATGTGAGCTCAGTTTCCTGCTTTCTTTGTATACCAGCACACAGAAAGGAAGTCTTAGAGATAGCCTACATAAATGATACCCCTGGGCCTTCTATTGTATTGGCAGCTTGTATTGGTGCTCTCTTCCCATGACATCATGTGAGCCAGGTGATTCTGCAAGGCTGGAGAATGTTACTTGTAACATCACCGTTTCACAGAGGGGAAAGGCCCCTGCACACGGTCATTCCAAAAGGAAGAGGCTGAGTTTAAAACTTCTTTTCACTTCCATCTGTGCTCAGCCTAGCTTTCCTGTGATAGCTGAAAGTGGTGGCCAGTGCCTTCTCCTTCAGCAAGGAAGGAAGAATTTAGCAGGAGATGTTCAGCTTTATTATTATTATTATTTATTATTATTATTTACAAACACTATCTTGTATCTTCCTTTCTACAACACTTTCTTGTGGTGTGGCGTCAAGGTCAAGGAAATGTAACAACAGATGTTTGTATGTGCAGGGAACAAAGGGTATGCTCTGAAATGTACCTCTCTTCTGTGATTGCAGTTTCCACCTAAGTAAAAATCTATAGCATCAGGTGGCCTCTTTAAAAAATTTTGTAAAAGAGAATATTTCCTGACTTAACAGATTGGTGCATTAAAATCCATAAATATTTGATCAGCATATGATCCTCAGAGAGGCTCCTGTCAGAAGAGCTGAGTCGTATGTGTGCCTCTCTTCCCCTTCTTCTGACTCCCTTCACCTTCCTCCTCCATTTACCCCAAACATTTGGGTAATCTATTTACTAATGAACTCAATATTAATGTATCCATTTTTCTCAGTTAGTGTCAGGTTTCATTAGGGAACACGGGAGGCCTGACATTAATCGCATGAAAAATGGGTCCCAGGGAAGCTGTTGGGTTCTTGCTTGTAGACAGGAAAGTTTCCCCAGGAAAAGTCATAAAGAAGCAATGCAATGACATTTCCAGTGTGGCGTTGGGCATACTGCATACATATGTGAGATCAACCCTCTGCCTCAAGGTCTGCCCTGGTTCCCCTTCTGTTTTGCTGAACTTGAATGGACAAGGATTAGTATTTCTTATTCCAATTTATTTATCATTTTCCCTAAATATCAGAATTATTTGCATAGTCTATTTATTTCTGTTAGCTACTGAGCCCCTCTGGGAAAGACCTCGGGTTCAGTACTATGTAGGCTATCTAAGACTGTTTTTGAACATTTGAAGATGTGATAATGAGTGAATAGATGGATCGTGAGAACCGTAGGGTAAAACATGCATGTTTGGTAAAGGAAATGAGTTTGAGAATTTACATCCGGGGGAATAGAGTTAAGTGTTCTACTAATTTAGAAGCACCCAGACCATCTCAAGCGTGGGACTGGATCTAGACACCTGGTCTTGAACCTATGGTAATTTGAACTTAAAAGTAATAATTAAAAGGTGAATGGAATTTTATGTAAGAAGTGGGAAATAGCAAGACCTGGAGAGGACAGGAACTCCACAAGGAGAGCAACAGAACAAGAAAATTTGAACACAGGGAACTTCCCAGAGACTCATACTCACACCAAGGACTATTCATGGAGATAACCTAGAACCCTTGCACAGATGTAGACCATGGCAGTTCAGTGTCCAAGTGGGTTACATAGTAATGGGAAGAGAGACTGCCTCTGACATAATCTGATTGTCCTCTCTTTGATCACCTCCCCCTGATGGGGGAGCAGCCTTACCAGGCCACAGAAGATGACAATGCAGCCAATTTTGATGAGAACTGATAGACTAAGATCAGAAAGGAGAGGAGAACCTCCCCTATCAGTGGACTTGGGGAGTGGCATGCATGCAGAAAGGGGAGGGAGGGTGGGATCGGGAGGGGAGGAGGGAGGGGCTTATGGGGGGGTACAAAATGAATAAAGTGTAATTAATCATAATAAAAATATTAAAAAAGATGTCTTATCATTGCACGCATGACTGGCAGCCTCACCTTGCAATTTAAATATGTTACTCTTTCCACATTTACCTGATCTATTCTCATAGTCTGTAAGTACAAGAATATAGCAAGGGAGTAGTAACTGTGAGAGCACAGGTAACTTTTATTTACTTTGTAATATAATAACTAAATTAGATTCAGATAGATTCATGGGATGCAGATTTTGGTAGCAATTTTAATGTAATAAAATTCATAGTGTGTCGGTTTCAGAAGTATTTTTTACATGGCAAATCTTGATAACATCTGTTTCCATATTTAGCTACATGAGGAAAGATGTGTGAGTTTATTATTCATGTTACACTGACTTTCCCAAGGTCATGGGCAGCCCTCTTTGTCCATTGCCCTTACCTCTGTGCTGTAGATATGAAGTTGGAAGTGTAGTCTCTTGAATCTCCGCTTGACAATATTCCCATTCAATGTGCCCTAAATATTTACTCAAAATACTGCCTCTTTGTTGGTATTTAAAGAGAACTCTCCTAGTGTTTCTTCCCAGGAGGCCTTATTACCTGACATCTGCATCATGGAAATTTTGCAAAAATCAACAGTGGAAATAGACACGGAGTCATAGAAATGTGTAAAGTGTACTTCAGAGCTGCTTCACCTCTAGAAAGTCCTCACTCTTTTAACCTTTGCTATATTCTTCAGAAGAGTTGGTTTGCTGCTCCCAGGTAACTTCATGAGATCGTTAGAAGCATTTAAGGAATCAGTCTTTATCTAATCACAGGCGTGGTCATTTACGATGTCTCTTATGTTATATTTCAGATAGTACAGGAAAGTTACTGTGCTTCTTTGTTCCTATAACACCCCAAATATTATTCAAACATGTTTATTTGGACTAGAATTTTGATGCCTAAAACCCAAAAGCTCATCCCTCCGTGAATAATGAAATCATTTTAATTCCTTACAGACATCCAACATCTGGCTATATTCATTGGCCTGTGGCCTCTTTGCATAGCATTTTTTTTTGCACTTATGTAAAAGTGCCTTAGGGGTATATGCGATTTCTTAGACTCTTCCCATTAGATGATTTGCAGGTATGTGTTTTGAAAATGAGTCTGCATTCAGCATTAGTATTATTTACCATTATTTCTATATTTATTTATTTCTGTTGCTTTGCTTTCCAAAAATAATGCTAGATATCTAATTTATTCACACAGACTGTGACAGCAAACTGATAAGTATAAAAGTATTAGACTCATGCTTTTGAGCATATTTCAAGGGGTATTTTAATTTTTTTTTAATTCAAGTCTCTGTGAAAGAATTTTTCACAATGGCTGAAGCTTCCAATCCTGGGAGAATAGTGAGATATGAGCCCCTTAAAAAGAAGCATAGACTCTTCTGGACCTGGAGCATCCAAGGAAAGAATTAGAGAGAGTCACCTGAAAAGTGGGTGAAGCTACAGGAGCGTCCTTCACACCAGACACTCCTTGGCTGGAAAGTAGCGAGTCAAAAATCCTATGTCCTGGCCATTGTATAAGTCTTAATCTGTCCAGAACCTCAGTGGCATTGGTTTATTCACAATTGACCTGGTAGTTGCAAGTCACTCAGTATAGAGAGACAGGAAAGATGAAATGAAGTCAATATGTCCCCAAATCTGGAGGCCGAGATGGGTATCTTCATACACTCAAGGCAATACAGGGGCCAAGATGAGCTTCCTCTTTGTCCCAATAGATATGAGCTTTAGAACAGGGGCCAAAAACTGAGGATTCTGGGCCTAGAAGCCGCGCTTTCCCCTTTTCACCTCATGAAGAATTCACGTTGATTTTTCTTAGCTCTCCCCAGCTAGATGTCAAGGAAACAAAGAGCAAATTAATCCCAGCAAGAGGGGGTTGGAGGTTAATTTGTATAAAGGATGAGTGACAATTTACGAATGGATTATTCTCTGCACAGTCTCTGGGGAGCTGTACCCCAGCAAGCACACACACACTCACACACACACTCACACTCTGTGCATACACCTCCTCCAGACTCTCACAGCACCCCACCACCTTCTGTCTGAGTCCCTGCTTTACAGACAGGAAAAGAGTAGAATGGGTACATTTGTGCATGCTTGGTGGTCTGGTCTTTTTCTTCATTCCAGACCTCCTGCCTCCTTAAGCTGCGTACATTTGCTGCCAATTTGTTCAATGAAGCTGTCGTGTGCTGTTAATATTGTCAGGATTTATGAGCATCACTGAATGTGTGCCTGGAATAATTTCATTTCCTTTTCTTTCTGTCCTGTTTTTCTCCAAAGAGCAACATAAAGAAAGTCAGGTTTCATTCCTGGGTATATATAGACATGGTTTCCAGTAATAATTATTAACTTTACTGCTTCATGATCTTGAGAAACCCTTCTTGGCTTCTTGTTCTTCTTTATCTATCTATTGGGTAAGTTTGGAGATGCCTATAGTGCCAGTATTTTATGACGTGACTGACTCAAAAGATCCTTACTCATTGAAGAACAAGGCTATGAAAAGGTCTGTTCTCCCCTCTTTTTTAATTAAATTTTTATTTTAATACTAATTACAGTTTATTCACTTTGTATCCCAGCTGTAGCCCCCTCCATCATTCCCTCCCAATTCCACCCTCCCTTATCTCCTCACATTTCCCTCTCCAAGTCCACTGATAGGGGATGTCCTTCTCCCCTTTCCTCTGACTCTAGCTTATCAGGTCTCATTAGGACTGGCTGCATTATCCTCCTCTGTGGCCTGGCAAGGCTGCTCCTCTCCCCACCCCACTCGAGGATGGTCAAAGAGCCAGCCACTGAGCTCATGTCAGAGACAGCCCCTGTTCCCTTTACTAGGAAACCCACTTGGAGACTGAGCTACCATGGGCTACATATGTGCAGGGGTTCTAGGTTATACCCATGAATGGAAGTAGGTTGGAGTATCAGTCTCAGAAAAGACTCCTGTGCCCAGATATTTTGGTTCTGTTGCTCTCCTTGTGGAGCTCTAGTCCTCTCCAGGTCTTTCTATCTCTCCCTTCTTTCATTAAATTTCCTGCACTCTGCCCAAAGTTGGGTTAAGAGCCTCAGCATCTGTTTTGATACACTTCTGGTTTGAGTCTTTCAGCAGAGGCCCTCTGTGGTAAGCTTCTGTCTTGCTCCCTGTTTTCTCCTTCTTACAGTGTCCATCCCATTTGCCCTTCTGAATGAGGATTGAGTGTTTTACCCAGGGTCCTCCTTCTTGCTTAGGTTCTTTAGGTGTTCAGATTTTAGCATGTATATCCTATATTATATGTTTAGTATCCACTTATGAGTGAGTATATACCCTGTGTATCTTTCTGCTTTTGGGATACCTCACTCAGGATGATCTTTTCTAGTTCCCACCATTTGCCTGCAAATTTCATGATTTCCTTGTTTCTAATTGCTGAATAGGATTCCATTGTGTAAATGTTCCACGATTTCTGTATCCATTCCTCAATTGAGGGACATCTGGGTTGTTTCCTGATACTAGTTATTACAAATAAAGCTACTACAAATATGTTTGAGCAAATGTTCTCGTTGTGTACTTGAGCATATTTTGGATATATTCCTAGGAGTGGTATAGCTGGGTCTTGAGGTAGCACTATTCTTAGTTGTCTGAGAAAGTACCAGATTGACTTCTAAAGTGGTTGTAAAAGTTAACATTCCCACCAGCAATGGTTCTATCTTTTAAAAAATATATTTGTTGAAAGTCTACTGAGTTCTGAGAACAATTTTATATTCTACTTAACCAGAGAATTTCAGTGGATTCCCTTTGTAACACAAATACAAAAAAGATAATAAATATTAAACATGTAAATAAGGAGGTTTGAGCTAGCAAGAAGTCTATGAAGAAACTTCAGTGTGCTCATTCAAGAAAGTGCCTGAAGGTGAGTAGTAGGATTCATCCTAAAAACAAACAGAAAGGGATAACGGAGTTGAGACTGGGGAAGCATGACCTACAGAAGGTATGAAAAATACTTGCCAGGTGAGGGTGATTGGTATAAAGCCAGCAAGGCTTGGGGAAGCTTGATAAGCAAAAGAATGTGAGCCAGAAGGCTCCTTTAGGAAAAACCTAGGGGCATGGTTATGAGAATGTTAGATCAATAGTAGGTCTACCTTTAAAAAAAAAATGATCAGTATTGTCTCCACCATCAAAGGACACACCAGCATATCACTTTTGTATAATTCTTATAATCCCTAGGATCAATCTATTGTTTGTATGTTCATTATTGTTTGTATGTCTCAAAGAAGTGACTGATGAAAGCTGGTGTCACAGTTCAGTAGAGCCTGTCTCTGAAAGCATATTTACCTGAATTCATCCTACTTCCCATTTCATGGGTACTCTGGACGGACCATATCCCATCTCTTTCAGGCCCAGTTAGTAAATGATCTGCTTTAAAAGAACAGCAGCAAACTGAACACAAGCCAAATCTGCATCCCCTTTCTTGGAATGCAGCCCTTCCCACGCTCTGTGCATTGGGTACTTTCTGGCTACTTTCCCACTTCAGTGGCCAAGGGAATCATGACAGAGCCCATATGGCTTGCAAAGATCAAAGTGTTTACCATCTGCCCCTCACCAGGAAAACTTTGCTGACCTCTGGTATTGAACATAGACTGGAGCAAGGACTGGTGGAAAGGTCTAGTTTCCAAGCCTGGTCGTGCACCAAGCAGGCTATTAATTTGCCCAAGAAGCACGTGTGACATGGGAGTTTCAAACAATGGCCTTGTGCCCAGTACTGCCATTAACTCACTATACAATTCCAATTCCAAAGACCTTACTCCTCTCCCATTTTGGTCATCTTATGTTTAAAACAGGCAAGGTAGAAAAGATCAGTAGCTTCCAAATTATCTCAATGTATTTCTATTGAATTTCATATGGAAGCTTCATATCTAAAATAGCATTTGAAAACCACCCCATGTGAGCTTCTCCAGTCCTCCTGCGGTGACCGCCAGCATCTTCATTAGTATCATTCAGTCATTGCATTTTGGGGGCAATTTGAAAATCGCTAGACTGTTTTAGGGCATGTTGTGGCTCTCACAATCTCTGCTTATAATGAACCAGGACATGTTCCTTATATATGGAGATGTTGAGGAAAAATCAGTTTTCTTCTCTGTAAATTAAATTCCCTTTGGCAAGAGAACACATTATCTTTTCTCTCTGGCTCTCAATTTTCTCATTTATGAAATGAGACCAGTCATCCACACTTCACATAACCATCCTCAGAATTCACTGAGGTGTTGCATGCCAATGGCCAGGTGATGAGGTGGAATAAATAGGAGTTGGGAGCCTTCCGAAAGGGTTCAGATGCCAGGACAGATACATTCTCTCTCTCTCTCTCTGTCTTTCTCTCTCTCTCATTTTCCTCTTTCTCCTTTTACTTCCACCCAGCGTTATTGAGATAAAATTCAGATGTTATATAATACATGTGTACGACTGATTCAGAGTGCACAATTCAATAGATGTTAGTATAATTCACAGGTACATGCACTCATTACCAGTCAATTCTAAAACATTCTCCTCACCTAAACAGCACACTTTCATCTGCTGCGTCACTGTCTTTTCTACGAGTCTCAGCTTTCATAGCTATTACTGTTCTTTGTGAACTTTCCTATATGTGAAATCATATAATTGATATTTCACATATGTATTATTTTATATCTGTAATGTATATTCACATATATTTTCATATGTATATTCACATATATATTCACATATATATATATATATATATATATATATTCATATATATATTCACATATATATTTCATAGGGCTGTAACTGGCTTCTTTTGCCTAGCATAGGATGTAACATGTATCAGTATTTTAGTTTCTTAAATCTTCTTTTATGTGTATGACTGTTTTGTCTGCATGTATGTGCTATGTGCCTGGTGCTCACAGAGTCCACCACGTCACATTCCCTGGAATAAACATTGTGAGCCACGATGTTGTTGCTGGAAATCAAACCCCAGTCCTCTGGAAAAGCAGTCAGTGCTCTTAACCACTGACCCATCTTCCTAGCATCCTTTTTTTTAAAGTCCATTTGTATCCTATTCTATGGTTCTATTATGCCACATTGAAGAATGTTCATCAGATGATGGATATTTAGTATTCACTATTTTTACTATTGCTCTGATAAAATCCCCTAACAAAGCAACTTAAGGGAAAAGGGTTTATTGAGTTGCAGTTTATCACAGCAGGGAACTCATGAAGGTAGGAGCCCTAGGAAGAAGCTGGTTATGCTGCATCAGCAGTCAAGAGGCAGAGAGAGATGAATGCTTGTGTTCTACTAGCTTTCTCGTGTAGTCTAGGACTCCAGCCTATGGACTAATCCCACCAACATTTAGGGTAAGTCTTCCCACTTCAATTAACCAAATCAGGAACATTTCTCAGCGGCCTGCCCAGAAGGTTCTCTCATGGCTTTTTCCAGATACTGTCATGTTGACACCAACTAATAACTATCACATTTGTTGTGTCTTCTTTTGATTACAGGAAGTAGTAAACACATAGTTACACATGTTAACAGACACCAGCTACTTGTTCAGAGCAGTGGCTTAAGCCATGTAAATATCTTTAAAGTCTACATGTTCTATATGTTTGCCTGATGAGAAATGTGAAATGACGACATATCCACATGTCAAGACCGAGGTCTGAGCTAAGAGCTCCTCACCATCACCATGCGACAAAGCAGACCTAGAGGACATTAACAACAGCAAAAGAGGGGTGATTTATCCCTATTTTTTTCTTTCTTTCTGTGTTAATCTTAGTGCTCTGGAGCTTAACGCAGCTCAACTCTACAACAGGACTTACTATTTTTAGCTTTTGGGGTTCTGTGCCCTTGAGACAGAAGGTATGGAGCCTGTTCAGTGAAGTCTGAAAGAAAATTAGCATCTTCGAATATGTGTGAAAATTAAATGTAGCATGAACGGACGGTTGTTGGTTGTTGAAGAGAACTACTGAAAACACTGAGAAAAGAAAGCTAATCATTTTTCCACCTTCTACGTTTAAAAGAAAGAGAGCTTTACTCTGCAAAGTTTTTACAATGGAACTCAAAATAAAATTCACAATCTTCCTTTTAAAATCCTGGATAGGCTTTGATTTAATCTCTGAAAGCTCAGAGTCAAACATTCCAAAGGGGAAGGTACATCAAGGCTGTTAGTAATTAATATTTCAAGAACACTGACAATAGGTTACATGCTCAGTGCACACTACTCTTTTAGCCATATTTATTTACCTAGGATTTACTATTGCTGACCATTGTCATGAATTGTTACTTGCATTGATGGAGAGAAAAGTCGGTTGATCTATGTTATACTTTTTCTTCCTAAGGGTGTGGCTTGTCTGATTTAATGCTCAGAGCCCCATCTAGTGGATGAGATCACTGAGTCTCTAATACATATATATATATATGTATATATATATATATGTATATATATATATGTATGTATATATATATATATATATATTTATATGAGCCCAACATTCCAAGGGCCTGTGTACCATTGAGATTTGTCTCTAAGCATTCTGCGCTGCATATAGGTAGTTGTGCTTGAACTGTTGCCCTTTGTTTTGGTACTCCTTTTTATAAGGCATGTATTCCCAGTTCACATGGCTCAATATCCTTTGTGTTCCAAACTCTAATGACAGAAATGAGAAAAAGGTTCAGCAGTGGGGTCTGGTTCCTCAATTTTAGGAATTTTCTGCAAGTTTGACCAACTTCCATTTGTATCGCTTTCTGGTTGCCAAAATATCCAAGGAATGATAGAAACTATACAAAAAGTTTCAGATATTCTATTACCACTAAAAAGGGAAGATGTGTTCTTGGTTCTAGAGGTACACTGTTCCATCCATGTTTTATGCCTGCAGTGCACATGAATCAAGGAGGAGGTAGATGATTAAAAAAAATTATCTGGGTGGGAGGCAGTGTTCAGGACAGTGATCAAGCTCAGTGTTGATGTAAGAAGCAGGAATGTGAACCTTTGGCTCCTGCCATAGGGGTGGAAGTGGGCAGAGTTTAATATTTGCCCTTTCCCCTTCTGCTGTTTGGAATTTGGTAACTAACCAATACTCAGGACCCCCTTGTAAATAACCCAAAATCTTTGGACAGCAAGTCAGTATGGAAATTCTGCTCAGTTCCGTTTGTTTGTTTGTTTGTTTTATGATTTTAATTTGTCATCTGACTCTAACCCATTTCACTGATTCTCAGTTGGGCTAATCGTCTAACAAGTCAGTTGCTTCCTAGACATCATGGGGAGTGTGTAGAAATGAGCAAGGATTACTTATCAGCTACTGGATAGTGTCATTCTCTTCTGAAATTGCTTAGAGCAATATGATAGGAAGGTGAATTGGGAAAGCCACTATGAGGTAGTTAATCCTTCCTGTAGATACTCTGACCACTTGAGTTTATTGCTTTGATAACAGGAAGCTATACAACAAAGAAGCAAGCTCTCAAATGAGTAAATAAACAATGAAGAAGAAGAGCAGTGCATGTTCATAAAAATGAAGTTCATGCTCTACTACTTATTCATAGCTTTGGTTAAAGCAGCTAACTTTAAAGTAGTCCTCTGAACTGTTACAGTTTCTTCTTCTTTTGGACATGAGAATGGCATTTCTCCACTTCATAGGGAAGAATTTCAGTCACTTTTTCATCATTCATAAATATGTAACATAAATGTTTGAGGAGGGAAGATTTATTTTGGCTCATAGTTTCAATCCATGATTTCCTCAAGTTTGCTCCACCTCTCACAGTATCATCGCCGTCTAAATTGTCTATTTAAATCCTGAATACCACAATAAATTAAACCATTTATTAGTTCAGAGCTGTCCTGATCTAATCCTCCCAGAAAGCACCTGCACAGACACACCCAGAGTGTGCTTTACTAACCTTATAGACATCTCCCAGTCGAATCAAGTGGACAATTGATATTAGCCGTCACAGATGCTATGAGAATGATGATGTAACGCATGAGAAAGGGCAAGTAAAAGCTCTGAGGACAGTGTGTGCTTACAAATAGTCATATCCTTTATCATTTCAGTGTTGAGCCCAGTTCCCGGAATATAGTAAACAAAAAATGGTAGTTGTAATCATTACAATCTCTTGGGTCTTTTCGATCACTTAGTTTCTGACCTCAATATCAGGAGAGAGTGGTCATTGTATACTGGAGCCTTGAAAGTTCAATGCTCTTACCAAGAGATCTTGGAGGGAGAAATATACATGATTCTTCCTCTCATCTTCTTGTATATTTCTTCTTCTGTGGAATTTAGTCTTCTAAAAACTCATTTTCAGATTAGATTCATTTAATAGCTTGTCACAAAACCCTTTTAATGATAAACATCCATCACCCAATAGAATGACTAAAATCTAACCATCCCACCTTAAGGAATAGTTATGGGAACTTAAACTCAGGGATCACTCTTTTCACTATTTCTTTTTCTATCCTTTCTGAGGTAAGGGGGAAAGGATTGAGAAGAAAAAGAGGGAAATATAGCACTATTTCATAGGAAAATAATACAGGATTAATGGGGAAAAGAGTAGAGCCTGTTGAATCTGCTCTGAAACCAAAGAACAATTTGTAAGCCAATAATCTTCTTTTTTAAGCCAATAATCTTACATTGATAAAGAATTTTAAATATTGACACAAAAGTAAGGTCATTTTTTTGCTTACATTGTCATAAATTATTGTATATTGATACAAATTAAAGTTAGTTTTGGCACACACACACACAAAAAACAAACAAACAAACAAAAAAAACATGTTTCCATCATACCTGATGGTGCATGCAAGTAATCTCAGCTTTTTAGGGGAGCTAACACAGGAGGATCACAGTTCAAGGCCTGCCAGGGCACTTTACTAAGACCATGTGTCAAAATAAAAAAGTAGAAAGGAGGGTTGAGGAAACAGCTTTGTGATATAGTGCTTGCCTGGTGTGCAAGAGGTCACCCTGGGCGCAATCCACAGTATCAAAAATCAAAATGAAACAAGATTTTCCTCTCCCTACATCTATAGGCACTTCTCTTTGTCCTCCCTTCCAAACCTTCCAATCATTTTTTTTTTTCTCATTCACCACTGACAGGGACTCTAAGTGTCTGCCTTAAAATGCCCTTGGTCTTGCCTTTCAAAGCGGGGGAACATGCCCTCTGCTCCAACTCTTTCACCTCCTGCTGGTTCGCACGTGAGTAGCTGTGCTTTTTTGTGTCAGTGCTTGAAGAATGAGGAACACTCCCACTGCTTAGCCATCACTGGCCAAGACCTGATTCCCGCACACTTATAGAGCAGATCATAAGTGACAAGGACTGGTCCATGTCTTTATAAATCCTGTTTCAGTCACTTGAAAAGCCAAAAAATGCATGTAATAAAACCTCCAATAATGAATGTAGATTAGAAGCAGTGAGTTAGACAAATCACCTGCTGCGCCTGAAGAATATAGATCAGCTGCCTTTGCTCTTAGTTGGGGTAGCAACTTAATCCACCTGCTTTTTAAATTTAAAATGTTAAAACTTATTTCTTTTCACTAGAATGCTAAAATACCTTCTCTTTTCCTAGAAGTCATCACTGATGTCTGGCAGAAACCCTGAAACTGCATGTTGACCTCCTATGACCTTCTAATTTGAAGTCACCTTTCTCTTCCTAGCACAGAAAATCATCTTTTCTTTGTCTGATCTCAGAGGAAGATTGGGTTTCTGTTATAAATTTCTGACTTTGGGGGATACCTTTCATGCCTTCATTTCATCTTCCTTCTCCTTTTAACCCCCGTATGGGGTCATTCTTTTTTCTTTTTTTCCCTTTTCCATGAGATTGTTTTTATAACCAACTCTATAATAGATTTGCCACCACCTGGTTCTTGCTGTGACCTGTTGCTTAGCCAGTTCTTACCTGTGCTTCTCGGCTGGTTCACCAGGGGGCAGGTGATAAGTAGCTGCAGAAAGGCCCTCAAGCCGGTATTGAATCAGCCTCGACAGGCTGAGAGACCTCGTCAACCTTCAACCCTTTTCTAGGCCCATTTCCCAGGAATGAAAAATGAGTCACTCCACAGACCTTGGCAGACACCGAGGGGGTGTGCGGCTCATTAACAGCTTTCAGGAAAGTGCTTTTCTGCATTGGATAGAATGCCTAGAGGACACCAATGAATTCAGTAATCAGAGTAATGAAAGTAGTGGGGAAGAGGAGTGGCTCTTCTGCCCGAGGTCTTCCGAGGGAAGGTCCTGGCAGAGCAATGACCCTGGAAGCTGGCGAACATTTAGTTCACCATCTGAGGTTCTCTAGTCTCCTCCTCGTGACAGTCTGTACATCCAGCTCAAAATATTGTGCACATGCTACTGTCTTCCTTTTCCACCTATCACATTTAAGTTTCTTCTATTTTGTTCATGACTTTCCTGTATATATCTAAACCACCTTCCTCAAGTTTGAAGATTCAGAAAGTGACCCCAGTCAGGAGAAGGGGAATTGCATAGGCTTACAGAGCAACATTTGAGACGCGCAACTGAAACTCAGAATACTAATCTAAGAACGGTTCCATTGATGACGCTGGGCCCTACGATAATCCTCCGGTTTTAAAACTGTTCATTTATGCATATTCATTAAGATCAGGGAAACGGTTATATGTACCTGTTATATGCC
Organism: Psammomys obesus; assembly: GCF_907164565.1. Classification (NCBI taxonomy): domain Eukaryota; kingdom Metazoa; phylum Chordata; class Mammalia; order Rodentia; family Muridae; genus Psammomys; species Psammomys obesus. The sequence continues at coordinate 7,900,530 of NW_026591643.1, read as the reverse complement.
AACCTCTGTCCTTGGCTTTTCAATGAATGGGAGTAAAACCCTGCTCATGAAAGGTGCTTAGCACATAGTAGGTGTACAGTACATTTTGACTGATTGCTTTATTCATCACTAGATCTCTCCCTGGCTGCTAGACTATTGCCTTGAACATGATACTTGTTAAACAAATATTTGCTGAGAGATGATGAGTAAGCTCTTATCAACTTCCCAAGGGACTGGTGCATCAGGACTTTAATCTTACGATTCACTATATAAACACTGCCAGGTGAGTGTTCCCCAGATACAACACTGATAATCAAGGTACCATCTCTGCCCCATGTTCACGTTTTCTTCTTTGCTTGGTATACTTGCCCTTCTCAAATGTGGGTTCCACTTCTACTGTAGTCTTGCCTCCTCTGGCTATCTTTATGAAAACACAATCTGTTGAATACTAGTGAGGTCTCCTGTGAAATTCCCATACATGACTCTCTCAAAGTCATTGCTTAACTGTTTCTACCACCAGAAACATATCTCTTATAAGACCTGCTATATATCCTCATGGAGACTGACAGCCTTTTCATTCTTCATTCATCTCATCTAGACCTATTCGTTTAGATGGAACAAATAATTATTGAGTACTTTCTGTACACCCAAACCTTGTGTTTGGCTCTGAAATAATGAGAACAAAATCCCAGGAATAAATAGAATGATCGTAAATATCCCAACCCTCTGTGTCCCTGAGTGCTTAAAGCATTGTCCACTAGTAAAATATTACTGCTTATATTTTATCTCAAATACAATCTTGTCTTTGAAGATTTTGCAATCACTATCACATCCATATGAGTTTGATGCAACCTTTCTCTGGATCACCCTAGTTTCTGGAATATACTTTTTCTTGACACTTGGAATATTTCATTCTTAAAATATTTTATGGGTCTGCTTTCCTCTGTTTCTACCTAGCCGGTACTTGAATTGGCATAGGACAGGACAACATCCAGAATCCCAACATGATCCCTCACTGTAAAGGCGAGTGCTCCAGAAGTTTTGTATGAATGTGATACAAGGTTCCATTCTTTCTGTACTCAGCCCTTTTTCTTCTTGAGTCCCTTCACTCCTAAGCCACTGGTTTACTTCATTTTCTGCTGTATAATTTTCTGGGTGCAGTTGGTTATCTCCATGGCACTTGTCACTATTATTTGTTTTTCTTTTATTCCTAGAGCTGGTGAGCAGCTTCCAGTTTTAAGTATTGTGAAAGATGGAGGGCAGAAAGTAAAAGTTTAGTTAATCTTGGCTCTATGAATCACTTGCTCTGTGATCTTGGACATGTCTCTCCAGACTTCCACATGCTGAATTTCCTTCTTTTTCTAAAACACATTGGACTAAAATTAGAGAGCTTGAGTCTGCTGCCCACGAGCCATATTTGGCAATCAGATATGATTTTGTTTGGCTTTTAATATACTTTAAAAAATAAAAAACAACAGGTAAGTTTCCAAAATGAAGTGGGGGTGGAATGAGAAATTTCACAGAAAAGCTGCATTTCCAGTGTCTCAGCAATAAGAATGGCAGCCTGACCCAGGCTTCCTTTCCAAATGGCAGGGGTACTGCAGAGGACTAAGGCCTGTTGCTTCTGACAGGAGACTTGGGCACCCTCCCCTCCTCTGCATGAACTCTGGAATGACACATGTCAGCTGCCTTGGATCTACGGGTTTTAGGTTTGAGCCTCTGGAGCTGCAGGACTATCAAGAGCCTATATGAAATGCAGAGCTTGGCTCTTTATCTCCACTTCTGTTACATCCATCCTTTTCCAGCCTCTGCATTTCTAGGATCCTGTAGTCATTTGTTATTTGGTCCTGGGAACTGGCATTATCTTGACAATGGAACATTTTTTCCTTCTGTAATTCCTGCATGTCCATCCTAATTACTTCCTTATCAGTCGCCATGAGAACACACAGCAAGTAATTAGTGTGGGAATTGATGAGATGCTTCATCCCAAGGAGCCTGGTGGAAAGGCAACAGAGAGGAAGAAAATGAATTAAATAAGAAGAATAGGACCCAGGCCCATATGTTTAGCTCCTGTGATGTATGGTTAGGCTTGCTCTGGTCTGCTTTGACTTAGGACCAGCTCATGGCCAGGTCTGTGGAACACTCAGGGTGTGACTAAAGAGGCAGTGGCAACACAGGAGACAGACAGGCAGTAGTTAGTCCCTGTGCATAGGGCCAGAAAGTCAGAGCTGAGAGCCTGCTCTCTGTCTTAGGCGTCTTCATGTGAATATTTTGGAACAATCCTGTGTCTTGAAAAGGAACCCAGACATAATGCTGGACCAGCATTCTGGCCTGCCATTGGCTACTCTCTTAGGGCTCCCAGCCAAAAGCATACACTTTAGTTGGCGTCTCTTGCTTGTCTGCTTGCTTTATTAATAAATTAGTTACATGGGTATTCTACATTCTCCAGCCAAACAGCTATTCAAGCAGAATCTAACTCTGTCCTCTCCAGGAAAGCAGAACACACAGTGTCCTTGGCCTTTTGTTCTGTAGGCTCCCATCCTATTCCTCCTCTCAATCACCAGCTTTAGTAGCCCATGACAAGTTGGGCTTTTTATGCTTTCTGCTGTTCCACTTTACTGTCTCCAGAGCCTGTCTCCTCCTGCCCTTTTAAAATAAATAATAATAATAACAACAATAATAAACCAGAGGGCTAGCTTCTTCCTAAATTGTCTGAATATTCACAGTGATTCCCCTGGAATATCAGCAGAGATTACAAATGCTAAGCACAGGTCTGCAATTCTGCAATGAGTCTTCTCATATCTTTTTTTTTTTTTTTTTTTTTCTTTGTCACTCAGTAAACCTAGTCTCTGTATTCTAAATCTGTGTTTTGGAGGATTTGTGTTTAGATTCATTGTTTTCACAAGTGTCTGTCAGTTTTCTGTGATAGAAACCCTTTTTTCTTCCTCTCACTTTCGAAAACTCTACTCATCAATGCTATGACTCTCCACACAGATGTCACATCCACCTGTGACACTTATCTGACAGTGTGTGGGTTGGGTATTCCCTTCTGGCTCCGATTGCTGCCCAGGCTCATTGTTTCTTCATTGTTTCTTCTATGGTATTATGTGCTGTAAGGGCTGACTGACACATCTTTCTCCTCACTTTGGAGGGCACATGATTATATCTATCCTGTATGTCTTTATATTACCATAATCACCAGTCTTAGCATTGTATTGACCAAGTCAGCACTCAGCAAATGTTTATAGATTGAGGAAATGAATTGAACTAAATAGATCTAGATCGAATTCAGCATTATCCTAAGTTTTTATTTATTCATCAGCAAAATGGCTATGTCCAAATTGTTAAGCGACCTAGCACACAGAGTAAAAGCAAGAATATGCAAAACAAATGAAAAAATGATTTAGAGTGTTTGAAGTATGCTTCTATATGAGTAATAACTAATTTTAGGAGCAGGGTCAGTACTGGATGCATTTTCCATGGGACTATTGATGACTTTTAATGTGTAAAGATTCTCCAAATCGTCTTTCAACTATTCTCTAACTTCTTTTAGTCAATCCAGTGATGTAATTCATGGTGTGGCCAAGAGACAGAATTGAACTCTTCATAGCAAAGACTTTGGTGACACCTTCCCCCGAAACAATGGGAGTCCCTTACATTGGCAAAGTCACAAGCTATTTTTGAAGCTAAGGCCTGTGTTTCCTGAGCACACGTTCTCTGGGAGCCAAAGCAAAAAGGTCAATTTCAGACATCAAGAAAGGCAGGCAGAATCCCATGTTGGTGATAGTAGTTGGGAAGAGGGAAATTCTGCTTGTGCCTGGTGTGTCAGCGTGGATTTGAGATCTAGGCTTCAGGCTGTCAAAGACAAGGCAGACAGACAGTCCACATGAGTTTGAGGCTGTTATTTTTGGAAAATAATGTGTTTCAAGGGAAGTCTCTGTCTTTTTCTCTCTTTCTGTCTCTCTCTGTGTATGTATGTGTGCACATTTGTACGTGTGCAAAAATATTCTCTCTCCCTGCCTCAGACCACTTGTGGAAATGGACACACTTCAGCATCCACAGCTGTCAACCTAACATCAGTGCTGAAACTAAATTAAAAAGCAATCTGCAGAGAGGAGGAATTGGAATACTTTACTATCTTTTTATAGCATTTATTAAATTCTGAACCGACTCCAGAGGCGTAGAAGGAAAAAATCATTGTTCTTACGCCAGCCCCAAAATGTCCCCATTACTGGGAAGGCTGAAGGAAATAATATCACTACCAAAGATGGGAAAGAGTATTGAATATGTCCACAGTCCTCTGCTTTGGTCCCTGCTGCTGTGAGGCTGGTAGTTTCATTGCCCTGTGTTTTTAGCTGCTGGACTGGAGTGCCACCGTGTCTGATGGGCACTTGGAGCATGTTTAGTACAGCTACTCATGCACTCTTGCCTATTCTGTCACTGCATAGAAAAGGGAGCCTTATAGCCTGGTGAGACAGCATCAGCAGAGTATCCCCTAGAGCCCTAAAGATGCATCAAGGAACTCTTCCATCAGTACCTGAAGAAATAAGACAGACAAGCATGCAAAAAATAAAACGGATCAGACTAGCAGAGCAAGAACTGTATACAAAAGATCATATGCTCCAGTGTGCCGTTTGCGGTGTGCCTCACTTTGGATGAGTTATGTCTGCTCTCTGGGAGCCAGTGACTCTTTGGATCACCGGGGATGACGATATGCTAAAAAGAGGTCTTAACTTGAATATATGCTGCTGCGAATAGAGTCACGGCAGGACTGGAACATAGTAGGTGGACATTAAGTGTTAGTATCCTGTGCATGGCTTGCCTGTTCGTGTGCATGTGGACATGCTCAGAGCAGTGTGTGTGTGTGTGTGTGTGTGTGTGTGTGTGTGTGTCCACATGTAGAGCATGTGCATTGCTTTCTTGCTGGTTTTTCCCTTATTTTATGAGACAGGGTCTCTCACTGAACCGGGAGCTTATCAATTAGGCTTTGACAATGGGCTCCAGTGAACGGCCTGCTGGCCTCCCCGGTGATGGACTTGCTGATACATGGCACTACCCTCAATTTCCGAGCAGTTTCTGGGGATCCAAATTTAGATCCTCATGTTTTCACATGATCATGATCGTGTTAACATTATCTTACTGTGTTTGCTTATCCTGTGATGAGAAGGCTTGCGGCTGAGCCAGCGATGTATACATGAAATAAAGCAGACACTCTGACTTCACAAAATATAAGGTTTAATTTAAGAATCCCAAGATAGTCGCAAGTGTTATTATAAGTGAGTTCATCTTGTGGCTGAACAGAGGAGGGGGTGAATAGTCTCGTTAGGAAGTGCTGGAAAGCTTTACACAGGGTGTGACCTATAGTTGAGGAACAGTATAGCTTTATAAGTAATAATTTAAAAAGGGACAGAAGAAAAAATTCCAGGCAGAGGGAGTAGAGTGTGTAGGCTGATGTAGAATAAGGTGCCATAATTACACCAAAATCTGGAAATAAACACATTTTTATAATTTATGTTCTAAAGCTCTGGTATCTAAGAGGAGGTCTTGGAGGCATTTGATAAAGTTAGGAAACATTTGTATTGGTCATTAGTAATGCTGTAGGGGATGCTATATGCATCTAGTGGGTAGAGGCCAGGGATACTATTTACATATCTAAAACATACAGGTCAGTGCCCACAATGGAGACAAATGCTGCTCAAAATGTTAACAGTTCTCAAGTTAGGAAACCCTAGGGCTGGAGAGATGGCTCAGCCACTAAAAGCTATTTTCACCACTGAAAATATAAGAAAATCTATTCTAGACCATCAGTTACTTTTTTTTAGTGAAGGCAGTTACTTATTTGAGTCAGGATGAACCAGACTCTTACTCTACTCCCAGTATCCCTTGGCCACTGTTGACCCTTCCTTTCTTAGAAGTAAAGATTCATAATACTCAGTGAGATGCTAATGTTGCCGGTGACCTGGCCTCATTCTTCTGAATTATTAACTAACAGTCATTTATACTCTAGCCTGAATCAATTCTCCTGAATATCCAGTTGTTAAGCAAGAACTGCAAGAGTAGGCATAGTCTTGGCTAAACAGCTGAAAAGTTTTGTAACTATCTTGGTCAGAAGGCTGCAAAAACCATAGAAGAGCTTGTTATCTGGGAATGATCATTGTATTCACAGATATTTATGGCTTTCCATGAGATAAAAATATTTTGTTGACCCAGCATTGATCTAAACATACCACTGCATGGTTTTCAAGGATTTTTGTGGATGTTTCTAGTCTGCAAAAAGTATTCATGGAATAGCAACTGTATGCCAGACACTATTCAAAATGGTGGATCTAATAGTTTGTTTGTTAACATCTCATTTCATACCTAAGTAAACCCAGAGAAGGACTACCACTTCCTCAGTACCTGGGAAACGTAGAGGATGCCTGACTACTAGTCTAGGCACCTTTCCATGGATGGAGGTGACGTGTATTTCTCAATAACACTTCCAATGCTTGGGTTAGAGTCCGTATCTGAGAACAGAAAGTGGAAGAAATTTATAATAGATAATATGTGTCTTTGGTTGACAGAATGGTGGAAGGTGAAAACAAGGAACAAGACAGGTGCCTACCACAGAGGGCCTCTAAAAGACTCTACCCAGCAGGGTATTAAAGCAGATGCTGAGATTCATAGCCAAACTTTGGGCAGAGTGCAAGGAATCTTATGAAAGAAGGAAGAGATAGAAGAACCTGGAAGAGTGTAGAGCTCCACAAAGGGAACAACAGAATCAAAAATCTGCACCTAGAGGTCTTTTCTGAGTCTGATATTCCAACCAAGGATCATTCATGAGTATAACCTAGAACCCCTCCAAAGAAGTAGCCCGTAGCAGCTCAGTCTCCAGATAGGTTCTCTAGTAAGGGGAACAGGGCCTGTGTCTGACTTGAACTCAGTGGCTGTCTCTTTGATCACCTGAGTGGGGAGCAGCCTTACCATGCCACAGAGGAAGACTATGAAAGACAATGCTGATGAGACCTGATAGGCTAGGGTCAGATGGAAGGGGGACTGGGGGAGGGGTATGGAAGGAGATGAAGGAGGAAGGAAGAGAGGGAGAGTTGGATTGGAAGAGGATGAGGGTGGGGCTACAGCTGGGATACAAAAAGAATAAATTGTAATAAATAAAAAAAATTATTAAAAAATAAAATAAAGATACATGCAACAACATCCAGAGCACACAGTTTGTGTAAGAGCAAACAGTGACCATCAGGCCACCCATAAACCAAGGTTTCTTCTGTAGGATTCACATTTTAATTGCATGGCTCCCTTTGATACTTGTACCAGGCATGGCTTAAAAGTGAATATGGATGCTGCCTCTGAAGGCCACACAATCAGATGAAACTTGCATGACATTTATGGCTCCCAGGGATAAAGGAGGCACTTCTGACTTCTTGGGTAAGAAAATCAAAGAGCTGAGAAAGGATACTGGGGAGACTGGCACACTGAAGCACTATTTGGTGTTGGGAATCTTAAAATGCTTCCGATAATGTGAAGGGAGGCGGTAGATAGTGATTTTAGTCACCATGAATGGGGCAGAGTGACATTATGGAGTCAGTATCAACTGTACATTAGGAAATCAACTTCCAATCTCCATGACTTTGAGCTCCCTACTTAACATCTCTGAGTTTGTTTGTTGTTGTTAGTGGTGGTTTTTGGTTGTGAGGCTTTTTTCTTTCTTTTGTTTGTTTGTTTCTTTTGGATGAGAGAGCACAATTATCTTCATCCTTTAGTCTGGTTGCAAGAAGGAACTCAGATATTTTCTTCTTTACACTAAAAATCATGCAAGATCATTGTGTCTGACAGTTTCCCAACTTGACCATGACATAAAACCAATGAATCAGGGTGCAGATTCCCAGGTTCCTGCCTTTTCAGAACAAGTGTGGTTCTAGAAATCTGTGCTTTAACAAGCAGTATCATGATCTTTACTACCTCTAAACCCTAATTTCCTCAGCAGTTACACAGGGACAAACTCTCCATCTACTGTTAAGTCAATCAAGGTTCACTTGTTTATTTATAGCATTGAATGAATCAATTCTAATGTTACTAATTTTAACCTAATGTGAGGTAGAAAAAGTGTGAGCCTGAGAGTTTGGAAGCCTACATGACTCTAACTATCTCATGGATTTTGTACACACTACTTCCACTTTGAGGTACCTTAGCCTCAGTTTCCTGATGTGTGAAATGGAGATTCACAGGCAGGGGTGAATACAACCATCTCACTAAATCTTGATAATGACCTGGAGGATGATTGGAATGAACTTGTCACTCCAATTTTATAAGGTAATAAAATCATTTGTGTGAGATAATATACTGTAAAAAGTAATAGAATCGTGACGTTTTTGTCTGTGCTAAATGTCTCACTATACTGATGAAAGGTAGGGTTAAATGAAATTATAGGTAACCTCACTGACTATTAGACCACACATGTGGATGATACGACTCTAGTCCTGAAAAAAACAAAAACCCTCATTATTTGTTCTTACTGCCCTATTTAATAAAAGCACACCAGAGAGAAACAGAGTCCTTAATGATTACTTCGATCTTATCAGAATAAATGAATTTTTGGAGCAAACAGCAAGGGAAGGGATTTATCTCAGGAGTCTCTGGAAGAAGCAATTTTCTAAGTGGTGCACACGATAAAACAAATGTGCCTTAAATTTTCTCGTACAGTGACTGCTCAAGCCTTCTTGCTCCCCATCACCACCTGAGAGGATCAGTGGAGCCAGCACTGGATTCAATCCATCTGCAATGTTTTATTTTCACAATATAGTTTATAACAATGAGGTCTCAGAAGCTCTGTGACATCAGGACCTTTGCAAGGCAGCTCTACCACTGTGTGGGTAGAACACCAGCAGACGGCTTAGACATGGAATTATGCTGTCACCTAGCTTATGTTCCTGCTTACAGGATTGTGGGGCTCAATTTTTCTGTGAAGAATTGAGGACATTATACATGTTCATTCTGTAATGAATCATCATCTTTAATGACCTTATTAGCTCATCTGTACCCTAAAACTAAATGGAAGTGTCCCATGTTGGACAAACAGACAATGGGTGACTTATGCCTCAACATGTACTATTAGCTTTGACATTAGTCTTTCTAGTTTTCCTTTGACCAGAGGATCTTCAGCACCTAGAAATTCTTACAGGTGTATTTTCCTTATAGATAGAATGCAAAAATAGGCCAAGCATCATTAGGGTCCCTGGAGGATTTGAAGTTTCCTAAATTGTAAGGCTACTGAGGTTACTTTGGATTCTTCAGTACTCACAATAACAATGGCTGTCATGTGTAGCATAGAAAGTTAGAAAGTGTTTTTTTTTTTTTTTTTTTTTTTTCCAGGCAGCATTGTAAGAGCTACTGCACACAATAATTCATTGAATCCTCACCAAACCCCATGGTATTGGCATTATTAATCTGCCCATTGCAAACTTGGATGATTTAAGTTATGGAGGATATATCCACTTCACAAAGAAGCATGAATTAGTGAGAGGCAGGGGTGGGATTTGACCCTCCAAGACCATACCTTTATTGTATTGCCCTGCCTCCGAACGGGTGTGATATAGCTTGAAAATACTATTCCATTTTACCCTCATGCCAGTGATTCCAACAGGTGTTCGAAGGAAAGATGAAGGACCAAAGAGAAAAAAAAAAGATGACCGTCTTACACAACTCAGTAAATTCAGCCTTCTTCTATGAGTTATAACCTATCTCTGGAATAGGCAGATAGGTTGGCAATCAGCCGACTTAATGAATCTGAAGCCTGCCAATGCTCCTTTTCACGGAGGGCTGGGCTTCTAGTATGCGGTCTTTGCTGTGGTTTCAAAGGCTGGTAATGGATAGAACTGACACTTAGGAGAATGTGTAGTGTCACTATGACACATTCAGTGTCTTAAACACAAACAAACAAACAAACAAACAAGCAAACAAAAGAAGGAAACAAACCAAAAACAGGGTTCTGGCCTTACAATGCTGATGTGGATTAGCGACAGAGATAAACCTCAAGAGATGAGATTGAAATCTTGGTTTTCCTGTTAATTTACCATACAGTACCTGGAAGGAGGCTTAGCTGTTTCGGATTCCTGGTTATTCCACCTACAAAGTGAGGTCAAATAGTTATACTCATTCATTGATCAATTCATCTTATCTATACCTGAAACTTGCAGTTTCCCAGCCGTTCTTTCAAGCTGGTCAGACTCAGCACTGCAGAATAGCTGGTAGAGTAACCACCTTCCTGCATCACTGATGTTATAACCTTCAAGGGGTCTGTGGACAACCGCTGAGCCTTATGGTGGACAGGTGGAAAGCATAAGCAGAGGCACAAATACAGAATCTTCCTGAGGTTCTGTACTCCCTTCTAAGAATTTAAGGTGATTTCAATAGCACAAAACTAAACATTTCCTTTCTTCAGTCAAAGGAAGATGGTATGGTTAGGGGGTAGTGTAGGAAGGGAAGGAAAAGAGAACAGAATAAGAAGAATATAAAAGATAAGAGCAGGGGAGAATTAAACAGAGCCAATGTCCTCTTATACATGTGGGACCCAGATGAAACCAGAGTGTACCTTCTGATTTTATCTAGATTCTTTCCATCATCCTTTAAGCCATCATTTGTGTTTTGATAATTACTGAAGTCCCCACCACAATCTCCCTCAGGCTTCTCTCTACTGAGATATCCACGTGCTGTCTCAATGGTAAGAATTTGCTCATTTTTCACATCAGCTCATGGCTTGTTCTTCTCCCCAAAATGTCCACAGGATAGCCCACAGGCAGAGGCCAAACAGTGGTCTGCTGTTAGGCAGTCAGATGGTTCTAGTTATTTTATTGAGGTAACAGCATCATTATGAGCAGTGATGTCCTCATCCAAGGTCAAACTTTCAGATGCAGAATCACGACACAAGGCTCTGGGGCCTCCTGACCACTGCAGTACTGTGGTACATGCAGGCACTATGGTTCATTGTCTATAAACTGCGAGGGTCAGAGTAAAAATCTGTTACTTAGTGAAGAAATACTGCCTTTCTCCCCCTCTTTTCTTTCATTTCTCTTTTTCTTTTTCTACATCACTTTTTAATTTTTTATGTCAGATATTCATTTCTTTTAAAAATTTATTTATTTATTACAATTTATTCACTTTGTATTCCTGATGTGACCCCCTCCCTCATCTCCTCGTAGTCCCACCCACCCTCCCTCTTCTCCCCCTATGCTCTTTCCCTTGTCCCCTGATAGGGAAGGACTTCCTCCCCTTCTATCTAACTCCAGCTTATCAAGTCTCATCAGGACTGGCTGCATCATTTTCCTCTGTGGCCTGGCAAGGCTGAACCCCCCAGGGGGAGGTGATCAAAGAGCTGGCCATTGTGTTCATGTCAGAGACAGCCTCTATACCCCTTACTAGGGAACCCACTTGGAAACTGAGCAGCCTATGGGCTTCCTCTGAACAGGAGGTCTAGGTTCTCTCCATGCAAGCTCCTTGGCAGATATCTGTAGATCTCCTGGGCCCAGGTAATTTGGCTCTGTTGGTCTCCTTGTGGAGTTCCTGTCCCCTCCAGGTCTTTCTATCTCCCTCTTCTTCCATAAGGATTCTGGCACTCACCCCAAAGTTTGGCTCTACTTTTGAAGTCTCAAAACTTTCCTGCAAGTCTGATTTAACTGTTTTCACTTTAATGCACACACTAGGAAAAAGCTGCCTTTCCAGTACATCAAGTTGGAGTCTTCACCTATTATGCCTCTTTCCGACTCCAAACACCGAGAGCCCTTAGATATTGGTGGCGAATTGCACAAGGTAGACAACCAAATTTGAGAGCTCACGTCAAAGCTGCACGTGTGTTGTCAAGCAGAGCATCCCAGTGTCTTTTATCTCAGAGGTAGGCCTGGTATTGGGGCCTGTGATTGGCGCTATAGAGGTTATATATGAACCCGTGATTTATGTCCGTGGCTTAGAACAGTGATCACTGTCTGTTAGTGTCACCTCTTCCTCGCTTCTGTTACTGAAGAGTCAGGGAAGCTTAGAGATGTACGCCAAGGAATTTACTCTCTGATGTTTGGCTATCAATAGTAGGTTTCTCTTTCACTTCCTGTTGAGAAATGTCCCTCACTTAAAATTAAGATCTGCAGATGAAGATTAATCCAAAGAGGCAGACTTGGGAAAAATTAAAGTCACTAAGATGACATGAGCTCAAGGACAAGGAAACTTAATGTATTTAGTGTTCCATTCCTGGATCCAAAACAGAAAAAAGAAAAATGCACACAGCATTCAATAGAGAAAGGGCATAGGCTTTTACTAAAAATAAGACTGTGTCAGAGAACATGCTCACCCAAAAGATGTGCTACCCCTCTTTTATAGATGAGGCAACAGAGCCTTGGACATTTGAGCGACATATCCAAGTTCCCATGGTCCAGCTGAACTGGAGGCTGTCCCCCAAACTGCACTCCCTGCTCTTGTTCTCAACAGACATAAACTGGCAGTCAGCAGAGCTCACATAGCAATGAGCCCTCACTTCTCGATGTTCTGGAAGTTCATAGGCCCAGGAAGCAGGTGTTGCCTTTTCACTGCTGAGGATTATGTAAGGCTTGTTTATCCTTCAAAAGAGAGAAAAGGAAAGAAAATGGCCTCGGGTAGTTTTGAAGGGCATTGGGTCACCTACGAAAAAGTGCTCAGCTATGGTTCCACTAAAGCAAGAGGCTTTCGTTTTAAAAGATTTTGGTACAAAATATCAAAGCATGTTTCAGTAAATATTTAGTGCTGGTTTCATAAAAATGTTTTGAAGGAACTAAGATTTAGATAAGCCAGTTCTGATTAGTTTTGAGCAAAAAGAGAAACCCTAGGGCTAAAAGCATTCTTGACTAGTTTTTGTAAATTTAGATCTAGAGGGTTTCTTAATTTTTTTTTATTTTTATTAATTACAGTTTATTCACTTTGTATCCCACCTGTAGCTTCCCCCCTTCCCCCGTCCCAACCCCACCCTATCTTCTTTTTCTCCACCCATGCCTCTCCCCCAGTCCACTGATAGGGAAGGTCCTCCTCTCCTTTCTTCTGATCCTAGTCTATCAGGTCTCATCAGGACTGTCTTTCAGAGTTCTGTCTGCTGGTCACTGTGCAGACCCTGCTGTGCTGCTGGCCAGAAAGATTGTCCTCCCAGAGCCGCCATCTTGGATCCCTAGGTTGAAAATGTTGAAATGTTGAAAAAATGTTGAAAAAAAAATATGAATGAATTTTGGGATATAAAAGTGAATTGCTTCAAGTTTGGTTACTAACCTTGACTGTATGAGCCCATATCTTCAATACTAATGGAGACCCCGAGTCTCCTGTTTGTCCGGAATGAGATAGGCTTCTTAGTTGTATGTCATTTTACCTAAACATTCACAGTGGGTCTGGCAGGTTAACTCTGTGTCTTACCAGTGAATAAGACAGACACATTGTTAGCAGTGTTTTATGAAAACAATCAAATGCAAACCTCAGTAACCACAAGTACCTTTCTCTGTTTCAGGGACATGTCCTTGGGGAATCAAGCCTTAAGAAGCTGAGTCTCTAGCAGTGCATGAGAAATCTGATAAAAGTCTCCGTCTGTTCATTAGGGACCTGAGGCATCATGATTTTGTTTTCTTCCCAAAAAGGAGAGGGCTGTTAGGAACATAGGGGTAAGAAACAGAGCTCAGGATGTGGGGACATCTGTCAAAGCATAAAGGGAAAAACAGATTCAGGAAGTATATCAAAGACAAAAGAAAGATATTGTTGGGCTTGTTGCTACAGGATGTCTATCCCCTTTTCCAGATTGCCATCAGATGGCAAAAAACACTTGGTCCTTTGTTCACATCAGTGACTGCGTTCTAATAGGTCACAGAAGGAGCATGTATCTTTCCATAAATCCTTCCTGAATGTATAACATGCTAAACACAGACAGTGAGGAGAAGGGATGTGGTCTCAGTTTATGAATCAGTAGTATAGAATAACTTGTTTTTCCTTGACAGCTGCTGAGAAAAACTTCTTCACCTCCTTTCACTTCACAGCTTTCCATTCTTCATTACTGCATTCAGACATCATCTTCTAGGAAAATTCCCAGGACTGCCTCTGAAGGAAGTATCATTCATTCTCCTCTTTGTTCTCCCTCTGTCAAGTGCACGCTTTGGAGGTTGCATTTCTCATGTTGAATTATAGTATGCTTGTTTAATTGAACGCCAACCCTAACACTCATAGGTAGGCAGACACTGATTCTTTCCTGTCTATGGCCTTCCTGTCTCACAGGGTGCTTTAGGGCAGAGAAAAACACAAAGGGGGGGGGGGTTAAGCCAGAAGCTGAGCCCAGGGTGTCTAACTGGGACTCTCTCATAACCACATATGCCCTCATTGAAGCCCCATCAAAGTGGCAAAGTGCTGCATGGGGATGTAGGCAATGAGGAAGTGGGGGCAGGGCTGCAGTTACCACCCTGGGGTAGTTGTGATGTAATGCAGGAAGCTTCTAAACATGTGTTTTTCCTTCCCTTTGGTAAGGGCTAGGCAGGGTGAGAGGAAGCAAGCAAAGACTGAAATCTTGTTAATAAAGACATGTGGTTGTAGGTTGCATCCATACATGGTCCTTGTTTGGAGAAACAGTCTCAAAGAAGACCCCTGTGCTGAGATATATTTGGTCCTTGTGGCGCTCCTGTCCTCTCCAGGTCATATTAACTGCCCCCCCTTTATGATTCTCTTTACTCTGTCGAAGATTTGGTTATGAGTCTTAATATCTGATTTGATACACTGCTAGGTAGAGTCTTTCAGAGGCCCTCTGTGGTAGGCTCCTGTCTTGTTACTTGTTTGCTCCTACATCCAATGTTCATCCCATTTGTCTTTCTAAGTGAGGATTGGTCATCGCACCCTGGGTCCTCTTTCTTGTTTATCTTCTTTAGGTGTATAGATTTCAGTATGTTTATCTTATTTTATAGGTCTATATAAGTGAGTATATACCATGTGTGACTTTCTGCTTTTGGGATACCTCACTCAGTATGATCATTTCTAGGTCCCATGGTAGCTTAGTAACCAAGTGGGTACCCTAATAATGGGAACAGGGACTGTTTCTGACAGGAACTCAATGGCAGGCTCTTTGACTCCCCCACCTCCCACCCCCGAGGGAGGAGCAGCCCTGCTAGGCCACATAGAAAGACTTTGCAGCCAGTTCTGAAGATACCTGATAAAGCAGTATCAGTGAAAGGGGAGGAGGTCCTCCCCTATCAGTGGACTTGGAAAGAGGCAGGGAGGAGATGAGGGAGGGAGGGTGGGATTGGAAGGAAAGAGGGAGCAGGATACAGCAGGGATACAGAGTTAACAAACTGTAACTAATATTAAAAAAAATTGGAAAAAAATAAAGACCTGTGGGCCAACAAGCCTCCAGAGTTTACAAGCTTTAACTGGAACTGAGAGATCCTGAAGATAGCCAGAGGCAGCCACATGGCTGGAATGTGTTTTCTATGTGATTGTTATAAGGTTTTATGGGCATCTTGGGGGGGATTGAACATGTTTGAAGCATGGTGAAGAATTGGTTTGCAGATCCATCCACTTTAGTTGTAGCAGGAATCAAGATCCAGGGAGAATAATGTGTTTGTCCAAAGTCACTGAACATAATTGAATGTCAGGCCTGGTGTGAAGCCTCACGTCCAGAATCTTTGTCAGAGGGGTTGAACTGATGTGTCCCAAATCTCAGTTATTTCCTTATCATTTTGGCTGTATCTGTTCTCTCTCTCTCTCTCTCTCTGTCTCTCTCTCTCTCTTTTTTTGTTTTGTTTCAGTTCTCCCTCCAAGGCAATGTGTACATTATCAACAAAGACTTTAGTATCATAAGAATAGGTAGGAAAATAGCATCACTTACTAACCTTGAAAGGCCACTATAAAAACAAGCATAATAAAAGCAACGAAGTGACATTCCATTCCAGTCAGCTGAGGCTAAGAGTCCACCTGGGAATTGAGCTTGTAGCCTGTTGTCTTTCAGTTGATAAATGCACTGGAAGTTCCAATAAGTATGTCCTTCTTATCATTAACAACGTGGCTAAAAGAAACATCAAATTTCCTTAGCTTGTGCTTTTCTATTATTTAATCTGATAAAAATAGCACACACACACACACACACACACACACACACACACACATTCATCCACTTTCCCAGAATTACTGATTTTTATATGTGTAGGGCAAAAAAATCTCCTTAATACGTTAGCACTGAGAGAGAAGACTTAGGCAACCAAAGAACTTTTCTCTTTGCCTTAGCAATAGCTGAGAAGCACTGATTGCTTTTCGAAGGATATGACTCGTCCTTCCTCATAACAGTTAGCTAGGTACTGCACTTAAAGAAAGAAAGGCAGAGTAATGGTAACTGGAGAAAGTCTTCACAGGGCCTACCCAATGGCACATGAATCCTGTCCTAACTATGCTTTCTGATCTTAAAAGGGTTGGGATTAGGTCCTTTTAAAGAGTTACCTTTTCAAAGAGACTGAAAAGAGCTCTAAGCAGGATTTACCATGAGTGTATTGAAGAGAGAACTTGTTCACTTAATAAGCATTTGTTCCTGAGCATTTTTTACTCATCAGGCACTGTTTTTGGCTACAGGGAATTACACCATTAAATAATACAGATAAAAACATCTGTACCTGTAGGGTTTTTGATCGAATTTGTATCTGTGCATGGTCAGGACTATTCATAAATAATAATGATGCATAAATCTGTAAATAACAGATTTGGTTAGGGCCCGCTGGCATGCTGTCTGACCTCATTTGAACTTGCCCTTCCATACGGGTGACACTGAGTATGCCTCAGTGTAACTAGTTTTGGCTATTTCATGGGTGCTTCTTCCTTCCACCCTTCTCCACCCCTACTCTCCCACCCTTTCAACATCCAAAACTAGATCAGAAAGGAAAAAGGAAAGAGGAAAGGAAAGAGATCACTGAATAACTATTATTAGACTACTTCCTGCTGGTCAGGGGTGCCGGGGTCCTGGGGACAAGTATGACCTTGCTTGTCAGTATACCTAACTTCTTCTAGTTATTTCTTCTGTTCTCATGACTACTTAAAAGAACATGACAAAAACCAATCAACAACCCACCATGCCTTTCAGGGTCCTAACATTTATATCTTTTGAAAAGTCCCCAGAATTTCAAACATCCTACAATTGCCAAAACTACCTGAACTGGCAACAACATACATGTGCTAACGCATGAGGCAAATCATAGCCAGCTGACCCATATCCCCACACCTATGACTAAAAGAAAAACATATTATAACATTTTTGTGTGTTTTTTTAAAGAAACCAAAATTCCAAAATTGTCAATACATTTCAGCCACCCATTTCTGTGTTTACAAAGCCAAGATGCTGGTGATATGCCTATGCCAAAGCTGTGATTCTGCATGTGTTTGTACACCCTTGTGGTCACAAAGTCTGGCTTGGGAGTGGAGGGAAATTTCATGAGATGTCATTTTTGACTGTGTTCTAGGAGCCACAGTAATAGATATATATGTTTGTTGGGAACAAGAGTTTGGAAGCCATTCTTCACTGGCAATAAGCAGGGTCTGTGGAAATAATTGGATATGGAGAATAAATATCAAAGTCAGTTATAAGAATTAATATCTTCCTCACACTTTCTCATAAAGCAGTTTTTTTGGGGGGTAGGGGCATGCCTACCATGCATTGAGGGCTTGCTTCTATGTCTGAGTTGTATTTAAAACTCTAGATGCACTCTAATTAAGCTTCAGCAGCTCTGTGTATTCCAGAGGCAGACTGTGGGGCCAGGAGATAAGTACAAGTAATTTATCTGACGTGTAGTCTCAGGAAGGACTAAACAAGAAAGAGAGGTGGCTGTAATAAGGAACCAGTGAAAGGTGTGTAACTGGGCAGAGAATTCTGTGAGCAGTGAGTACTTTCACAGTAGAGACAATGCCAGAGATAAACTCAAGTTGGGCATTTATTCTTCCCTTTCATTGACTAAAGAAAAGAGCAGAAGGAGGCATAATGGATAAAGTGTATTAAAAGCCGCTGTTATTGCTGACCTGCTTACATGAGGATGAGGAAAGCAGTTGGGCAGATACTGTAGGTACAGGCAGCAGCAAGTTCTTCTGTCCTACAAAGTAGTCCTTCAGGATCTATTGGATATTGATTCCAAAACCCAATCTTCTACTAAAATCTAAGGATAATGGGCTGACTCCATAAATTAAGGCAGTGTGTGTATATACATCCATATTCTTATATCCTTTAAATAATGTCTAGATTATGTGTAATATTAAACACAGTGGAAAAGGTTACGCTGTTATTGAGTATTGTTTAGAAAATAACAAGGAAAAAAGATGCAATTTCTTATCCAAATGCTTTCAATCTGTTGTTTTGGGGAGTATGTAGAATCTGTGAATATATGTAGAGTAGACTATACTGCATGGATGAGTGCCAAGGAAGATGTGAGCAAAGTTAGGATTGTGTTGGCTAAACCTCCTGTTAAGCCACAGTGCAATTTCTTCTTTCATTCAAAGCTGAAGGAACTGAGAGCTCAGTAAAGTACACTGCCAAGACTGGGGCTAGTACCACATCCTCAAAGGAAAGAACTGATTAGACCAACACATTGTTTTCTAAGACAGACAGACAGACACACAGACACACACAGACACACACACACACACACACACACACACACACACACACACACACACACTGAACAAACGAATGTAATAAAAACTAGGCCCCGTCATGTAATCTTCAGGCCTAAGTACAAAGCAATAACGTGGAATACCTTGTCAATAATTCTGAGAAAGTGAGAATAGTCAAGAATTGAGTATGGATAATTTCTTAATTCTCAGCCGTGAATCTCATATCCTGTCACTATGTGGCCCTGGTTAAAGATGCTAAAGCTGTGGAAAGACACATGTGGCACCTGCTATGGTTTGGCTCCACTCTTGCCTATATGACAAGTACATGAAGTTGTTTCTTTGAGCTTTTCAGAGTAGAGAAAACGGGAAAAGATTTTTAGAGAGAGCTTCCAGACATCTGCTTTCCTGGACTGTGGATCAGCAGGCTTGGGTGAGGATGTCTCATAACAGAAAATCCATCCCTTGCCACAAAGCACTCTCTAAAGCTTTGACCCTAGATTCAGAAGGCCAGAGTATAGTTGTGGTCCAGTCACTGTCTAAGACATTTCACCTCTTCTGATCTCAGTGGTTCCACTACTACATGACCTTCCAAGCTCCATCCATTTCTCCTGTCTTATGCCAACGAGCCAGCCTCGTGGGAATTAGTCAGCTACTGTAGGAGGCTGTGGGCAGAAGGAGCAGTGAGAGCAATGTGTGTGTTAAGGAACCGGGACTTAGGCTGAAATGAATGAATTCTGCTTCCTTCACTGAAATCTTGTGGACTTTGCTAGTGTTTTCATCCTTTTGAGCTAAACATGTATATGTTGGACAAATATTCATACATATGTAGGTGAGCTCATACTTTTGTGAATATATAATGGGTATGAAAACTGTATATGGCCAGGTGAGATAATATGTGATATGATATGATATGATACGATATGATATGATATGATATGATATGATATGATATGATATGATATGATATGGCTTGATAGATGACTAATGACCTTTGTGAGCAACTGCTTAGTGCAAGGAATGACTGCTGGATGTCATTTTTTGTATCATTCCTCCATCACTGATTTGGAAAACATGCCAATATATTTTATCTTTTTTATCACCTCTCATTTTTGGGGGGTTATGGTATAATCACATCATTCACACACATGCCCTCTAGACCCTCCTATACACTCATTTCTATCTGTTAAATCCATGCCCCTTTGGCATTAGCTGTTGTTACATGTACTTATATGCACACACACACATCCCTAAATACAACCTGCTCCGTCTGTATTATGTTACTTGGATGTATGTTTTCAGAGATGATCATTTGATAGTAGATAAACATTTTAAACCACTCATTCAAGCGTTAACATCTTCTATAAGATATTCATAACTCCTAGTAGTCTGTTACTTCCATAAATAAAACCATAAAACCCTGCCCTGTCCACTCAGCACAACCAGCATTTTTTTTATAAGCCCCAGCGGGGGGAGGGGATAGCTCAGTGCTTCAGCATGTTCTTAAGGAAAAATGATGAACTATATTGCTCATTACTGCCCCATTTCAGTCTCCTTTTCTGTCCCCTTCCCCCAAAAAACCCTGCCTTTTTTTCTTATTCAACTCGGGGTTTCCTTTTCAGGCAGCACTGGTCTAGCCTCTTCTAGGTTTGAAATTCCTGAAAAAGCACCTGCAATGAGGCAGATTGAGACTAGGTAATTCTGTGGTTAAATAGTCTCTGTATAGACCAGCACTTCTCAAGAGGTGGGTAGCAACTCTATGGAGGATTAACTACCCTTTCAAGGGGGTTGCCTTTAACCATTGGAAAACAAAGATATTTATGTAACAATTCATAACAGTAGCAAAATTACAGTTATGAAATAGCAATGAAAATAATTTCATGGTTAGGGATCACCAAAACATGAGGAACTATATTCAATGGTCTCAGCATCATGAAAGTTGATCACCACTGCTCTAGACCCTGAATTGATAAATGCTTTGAGGCTGGCAGAGCAGTCTTACTTGTTCCCCCCACACCAAATTAACTTCAGTCAGTGCCTTCAAACAATGCCTTTACCATAGAGATGCCCCTCCCCACAGTTTCTCTTCTCTCTGTAGGCCCTCTGTCCTCTCTGCCTTGCTCTGGTCTGGTGTTCACCCTCATTTCTCTCTGCAGTCCCTCTTTTAACTTGTCCAATCTCTTTAATCACTTCCATTGGATCTTCTATTTCCCATTTTGAGTGAGATTTAAGCATCCACCCTTGGGTCCTCCTTGTTACTTATCTTTTTGGGTCTGAGAATTGTACTATGTCTATCCTATATTACATGGCTAAAATCTGCTTATAAGTGAGTAGTTATCATGAGTACCTTTCTGGGTCTGAGTTGCCTCACTCAGGATGATCTTTTCTAGTTCCATCCATTTGCCTGAAAATTTCATGATTTCCTTGTTTTAAATAGCTGAGTAATATTCCATTCTGTAAATGTACCACAATTTATTCAGTCTTCAGTTGAGGGACGTCTAGGTTATTTCCAGATTCTGACTACTATAAATAAAGCTGCTATGAACATAATTGAGCAAGTGTCTTTGTTGTATCATAGAATATTTTTAGGGTATGTACCCAGGAGTGGTATAGCTCGGGCTTGAGGTAGAGCTATTCCAAATTTTCTGAGAAAATGGTTATATGTTTCCACTCCCACAAGCAATGCAGGAGTGTTCCCCTTTCTCCACATCCTTATCAGCATGTGCTATCACTTGAGATTTTGATTTTACCCATTCTGACGGTGTGAGATGGAATCTCAGAGTCATTCAATTTGTATTCCCCTGATGACCAAGTAAGGTGAGCATTTCAATAAGTGCTTCTTGGTCATTAGAGATTTCTCTGTTGAGGATTCTATGTTTAACTCTGTACCCCATTTTAAATTGGATTATTTGGTTTCTTGGTGTTTAATTTCTTGAGTTCTTTATATATTTTGGATATTAGCCCTCTGTCGGATGTAGAGTTGAAGATCTTTTTTCCAATCTGTAAGTGGCTGTTTTGTTTTTATAATTTTATTTGGTTTTGTTTGTTTGTTTGTTTTTTGATGGTGTCCTTTGCCTTATAGAAGCTTCTCAAAAGTTGCCATTTGTTAATTTTTGATCTTAGAGCTTGAGCTGTCATTGATCTGTTCAGGAAGTTATCTCCTGTACCAATGAATTCAAGGTTCTTCCCTACTTCTCTTTCAGTAGGTTCACATTATCAGGCTGGAGACCTAGGACAGGGTAGGCTTCTGGGAAGATATGGGGGTGGCTCAATCTGACATTTCTAGTAACAGAAGTCATGGAGACTGAAGAGGACACCCTCTAACTAGATAGAACTCCTAGTGCGGTGTTATGGAAAACAATCCATCCACAAAAACTTTGACCCCAAATTTACCCTGCCTACAAGATGTGCAGGGATAAAGATAGAACAGAGATTGAGAAAATGTCAACCAATGCCTGGCCCAACCTGAGACCTACTCCAGTAGAAAGAGCTAATTCCTGACACTATTAAAGTTATTCTGCTATTCTCGCAGATGGGAGCCTAGCATAGCTGTCCTCTGAGATGCTCAACCCAGAATCAGATTGAAACAGATGCGGAGATTCACAGCCAAACATTGAGTAAAGAGTAGGGAGTCTTGTGAAAAAATTTAGAGACATAAGGACATAGAGGTGATAGGAGCTTTGTAAGAAGACCAACAGAGCCAACTAACCAGGGCCCACAGGGGCTTGTGGAGACTGAAGCACCAACCAAAGACCACGCATAGACTGGACCTAGGCCCCCCTACACAGATGTAGCAAATGGGCAGCTCAGAGTTCATTTGGGTCCACAAGTAAGGGGAACCAGGCCTGACTCTGATGTGGACTCTGTTGACTGGTTTTTGATCACTCCCCATGGTGGGAATGCCTCACTAGGCCTTAGTAGAAAAATTTGCTCAGTCCTTACACTACTTGATGAGCTGGGGTGGGTGGGGAGTGTTCCCCTTTTCTGAGGAATAGGAGAGGACAGATGAAGAAAGATGGAGAGAGGGTGGGACCCAGAAGAGAGGAGGGATTTAATTATGATCGTGATGCAAAGTGAATGAATAAATAAATGAATAAATAAATAAATAAATAAATAAAGTATAAAATGATGTCTTTATCATCTAGAGAAACCTCAGTTTCTCTGATGCCCTGTAAAATGGTCTTGCCTCAAATTGTGAATATTAAAGGCACTGACATATGCAGCAGTGTCCAAGCATATAATCTACTTATAAACATAGTGTGATGAGGACTCACACTTTATTTCTCTTTTGTTTTATCCTTCCCTGACACCCAAGAGACTGGCTCCAGTCTCCTGGCCTGGCTTCCTGCATGGAGTAAAAGCAGGGCCCCATGTGAATACCACTAGGACGCCTGAGGCTCAGCATCACTAGCCTTCTTTTTTCTCATGACAATCTGTCTGTTTCAAGGACACCAGGCTAAGGGGATAAAATAGTACGTTGGTGACACATGTTTCCCCAGAAAAAAAAAAAAAATCAGAAAAGATTAAGTCGATGGACAGCTCAGGAACACAGAGCCCTGCTCTTCTTTGCTCCACGATGGCCTGTCCGTCATTTTAAAAAAGAAGATACAGGTTTTCAGAGGGAAGCAGAAGAGGATTTAGACCACTTCTTTGAGTGCAAAGAGGACAATTCTATGGTAGATACTCCAGGAGTCAGACATTGTTCGATTTCAGTGTATGTGAAGGAACAAATGCTTGAATTGGTTATGGCCTTAGGTAAAAATGTACCCAGATGAGTAGGGATGCACATTTTTATGTCTAATCATGTAGAGAACTAAATACAGACACATGTAAATAACCTTCGCGTACAAGTTAGTGTGGAAATTTACGATGGAATGCACATGATAAGCTATGTGTGAGGGTGAGCCCGGTGAACACACTATGTGGGTATGCCACACATGAACACGTGTTCATGGCTCCATCATAAGGAAGCAGCAGTTTTGCAGAATGTGTGCGTGAATCTCTCAAACCCCAGTTTCTGTTGCACTAGTGTCTCTTTTCATATGCTCACACATATCAACCTGTGTTTGCATGTATATGTTGTCTGAGGTTGTAGTCACATATAAACATGTGGTTTGTGTTTTAGGTTGTCCAAACGTTGTTCAGAGTATATAGAAACATAGTTCATGAAATGGGTTTATTTATGAACACAGTAGAAGTTTGTGGTTTGTGTTTTAGGTTGTCCAAACGTTGTTCAGAGTATATAGAAACATAGTTCATGAAATGGGTTTATTTATGAACACAGTAGAAGTTTGGATGAAAATATATACGTATTTTTTAAATTTTTTATTAATTACACTTTATTCATTTTGTATCCCCCATAAGCCCCTCCCTCCTCCCCTCCCGATCCCACCCTCCCTCCCCTTTCTGCATGCATGCCACTCCCCAAGTCCACTGATAGGGGAGGTTCTCCTCTTCTTTCTGATCTTACGTTTTAAGCTCACCCGTATTTCTTTTTTTAAATTAAATTTAATTTTTTTATTATTAGTTACATTTTATTTGCTCTGTATCCCAGCTGTATCCCGCTCCCTTATTCCCTCCCAATCCCACTTTCCCTCCCTCATCTCCTCCCTGCCCCTTTCCAAGTCTACTGATTGGGGAGGACCTCCTCCCCTATCATGTGACCCTGTTTTATCAGGTATCTTCAGGACTGGCTGCAAAGTCCTCCTCTGTGGCCTAGCAATACTGCTCTTCCCTTGGGGGGTAGGGAGGTCAAAGAGCCTGCCATTGAGTTCCTGTCAGAAATAGTTCTTGTTCCCCTTACTATAGGAAACCAATTGGTTACTGAGCTACCATGGGCTTCATCCGAGCAGAGGTTCTAGGTTATATCCATACATGGTTCTTGGTGGAGTGTCAGTCTCATCAAAGCTCTGTGCCCAGATATATTTGGTCCTTGTGGAGCTCCTATCCTTGGATGTATGACAGGAGTCTACTTCAGAAGGCTTCTGAAAGACTCTACCTAGCAGTGTTTCAAACAGATACTAAGACTCGTAACCAAACCTTCAGCAGAGTACAGGGAATCATATGAAAGAAGGAGAGTTAGTATGACATGGAAAGGATAGGAGCTCATCCTTATTTCTAAGCTATGCAAAAAATTACTTCTGATGACCTACCTGACCTGATTGTCCTTGCAAACTCTCTATAAATGATTTCTCAATGTTGGTCCTCAAATTGTGAGTAAGCGGCCTGTTTCCCTTTGTTAAATCACATTAGCTCATCATAAAGACAATGCTTTCAGCCTCTAGCAACATAATTCCTTTTAGTATGTTGCACATCACCTATGTGGATAAGAATGATTGTAGAAACTTTATTATTAAGTAAGTCCAATATTCAGAAAAGGCATACTGCTCATAATGGACAGGGTGATATCAGGGGAATGGCCCTATTTGCCAGTTCCTATTGTAACTCTCAGGAACACAATGCAATTGACATACGTATTGTATTCATCCTGTGGATTATGAAGATAAAATATCTTTTCTCTGTAGTATGATGTATGACACAGGATCCATCAAGACATGAGTGTTTTAGAGTGTGTTTCTTATTAACATGTTTCCTCATCATGCCTCTACCTAGCCCTTGAAGATGTCTTGGCTTCTACAATGTCCCAGGTGAAAACAGTGAGGGGTCAGGAGAGAACCATTGTCAGGTCATTAAGCTAATCAGCGGTTAATCAGGGACAACACAAAATATGGTGGAAGAGTGTATCTTTGTCCTGGAGGTTAGGAGCCTGGGTTCTTACCTCCTTCATACTTACTGTGATATCCCAGTAAGGTTCAGCTTTGTTGCTTCTAACTGAAAACTGGAGACTCAGAGACAAGACACCATTAGCTCCCAGCAAAGGTCCTCACGCTGCTGAAGCGCTTTAAAAACACTGGCTGATTTGGCATCGTCTAAGTTTAGTTCTGTGACTCTGGAAGTGGAGGGCTGAGGGGAGATGTGATAATGCAGACTCACAATCCCTCATCTAACACTCAAAAGAAGCTCTGGATCTTAACCATAGTTTTCTATGGAGGACACCTGACAGATGCGATTCTTATTCTTGAGCAATTTACAATCAAAGACAAGCTTGGGTGCTTCGGAGCAAGCGATCCTAAATGTCTCTATTAAGTAGAGTAAAAAGCAATTTATTTGTTAAAGCACTGGAGAAATGGTAGTTCGAGCAGCGTTCACTGCTGCAGACTTTACTGAGCAAAGGCTGGTGTTGGTTCCTGAACTGACTCTGATCTCTACACTGCTCCTCAACATTTGTTATTATCCACAAGTCAGGATGTTGGAAGGAAGAAATGAGCAAGCATACACATAGCCAGGAACACTATAAGTGCTAAACCAGTGTAAATCATCCTATTTACTTTAGGTTGAGTACTTACATTATACCCAGACCTGTTCTAGGCCTTACAAGACAAGAATCTGGTCATTGCCTACCTGAGTCTCACTCCAGAGATTATAACTAAGTTTTCCTCCTGACTTTACATGATAAAAGTGAAGTCATAAGAAATGAACTTTCAGTGGTTGCTGAAACTCATAGCCAAATTTTGGGCAGAATGCAGGAAATCTTGTGAAAGAAGGGAGAGATAGAAAGACCTGAAAGGTCTGGAGCTCCACAAGGAAAACAACAGAACCAAAATATCTGAGCCCAGGGGTCTTTTCTGAGATTGATACTCCAAAAATAAGGACCATTCATGGAGGTAACCTAGAACCCCTGCACAGATGTAGCCTGTAGCAGCTCAGTCTCCAAATGCGCACCAAACTTCACAGCTGGCTCTTTTGATCACCTCCCCCTGAGTGGGGGAGCAGCCTTACCAGGCCAAAGAGGAAGACAATGCAGCCAGTCTTGATGAGACCTGATAGACTAGGGTCAGATGGAAGTGAGGAGGTTCTCCCAGTCAGTGGACTGGGGAAGGGGCATAGGAAGAGATGAGGGAGGGAGGATGGGATTTGGAGAGGAAAAGAGTGGGGCTACAGCTGGGATACAAAGTGAATAAACTGTATTAAATAAACTGACATGAAAACAAAAGAAATGACCTTTCTGCCATTTTTTTTTCTTTTTTACCGAGTAAACTAGCAGAGGTTTCCAACCAGCTGGCTTATAGAAGAGACTGAGAGCAGGCTTTCTGTTATAGAAACGAGTTCACAGGTCAGAGGGTGTTTCAGTCTTTCCTGTTAAGACACTGGCGCTTGTTTGCTAGACATCTTCCATCAGATTATTAGAATTAATCATAATCTTAAATTTTGCTTAGAGAATAAGACATTCATAGTTTATTTTTATATATAACTGAATATTTCATTTTTATTTTTTCTTTACAATTTATTCCTTATATATCCTGACTGAAGCCCCCTCCCTCAACTCCCCCCATTCTATCCGTTCTCCCTCTTGCTTCAGTCCCCTTCCCCTAGTCCACTGAAAGGGGTGTTCTCGACTAGTACCATCTGCCCATAACTGAGGAAATGAGGGAGGGGGGAGGATGGGTTTGGGAGGAAATGAGGGAGCAGGCTACAGCTGGGATACAAAATAAATAAACTGCAGTTAAGTTTCATCAAGACTGCTTGGATCCTCTTCCTCCGCAGCCTGGCAAGGCTGTGTCATCAAGAAGCACACGATCAAAGAGCAGTCAACTGAGTTCATGATAGAGGCAGCCCATGCTCCCTTCACTCAGAGATCCATATAAAGACTGAGTGCCAATCGACCACATCTGAGGGTGTCTAGGTCCTCTCCATGCATAGTCTTCTTCTGGTGCATCAGTTTCTGCAGGACCCCCTGGGCTCAGATCCTCTAGTTTTGTTGGTCTCCCTGTGGGGCTCCCGTCCCCTCCATGTTTCTCTATTTCTACCCCTTTCTCCCTTTGCTCTGCCCAAAGGTTGACCCTGAGTCTCAGCATCTGCTTCCATCCTCTGCTGGGAGATTCATTATGAGGACCCTCTATAGAGGGCTCTCATCTGGTTTCCTCTCTTCCACCGCTTATGGTGTCTATCCTGTTTGCCATTTTGAATGAGATTTAAGCATCCTCCCTAGGGTCCTCCTTGTTGTTTAGCTTCTTTAGGTCTGTAGATGACTATCCTATACTGTAAGATAATATGCTCTTATAAGTGAGTATATACCATGTCTGCCTTTCTCTTTCTGGGTTATCTCACTTAGGATGATCATGAGCTTATCATTGGCATCTTCCAGTTGTCTAGGAAAAGGGTGGAGGAAAACAGCCATTATCCCCTTGTAGGAGATGTGAAGACTATTTCCCAGAGATATGAACATCTGACCTAAGGCTACAGAGTGACAAGAATAGATTGTAACTTTTCCGATGGTTAACCACACAGTATAGAAATAGCCTTCTATTACATCACCTGGAGACATATGCTTGACATTTAAACTAAAGAAACACAGAATGATCAGAGAACTATTATCTTTGCTTTGCCCTGACAGAGAAAACGTGGTTTGCTACTGTCTATGCACTCACTGCCCTGCTTCAAAGGGATGCTGGGTTTCCTGTTCTGGGTTTTTTATCCTCTGATACAGTGAAAAATTCAAGAGGAACTTTCCTTTCTCCCCACCATGAGCCTGCCATCCTCAAATCACTCCTTCACTGCCACTGGCCACCAGCTGTAGCCATTCTAAATTGGACTGAATGGTGTGGAATTGCAAGTCAAAAGGGCTCTGTAATTATTGCATGGGTGCCCCAGGCTCGGCACTCCAGTACCATGTTGTAAATAAGGGTAATGAAGTAGAGGCTGAATTACAGTCAAGGCTGCTATGAACACACTGAACAGGCGTGGAGCTTATTTAAGGAATATAGAGGTAGATTATGTTCTTCAAGCACTGCAAGTTGGAACCAATCAATAACCACTCAGTCCTTCACATAAGGGCCAGGGAGACTTAGATTAGGAGGAGGAGGTGCAAAAGGAAACAGGGTAGAATGTTGTTTAGGGAAAATCTTCCATTTCTGTTTCTTCTGTGCTACATAAGTCCACGGAACACTTGCTTCAAGCTGGGGATTGAGGAACTATCAGGCATCAAGAGAGATGCCTTTAGTTTGAAGAGGCTCTGAGACTCAGGGAGCAGAAGTAGGCGAGGTGTGAAATAACTAAAGCAATGAGTATCTTGTAGTGTGAGAAGCACAGTAGCGTGAGGAAATACAGAGCAGAGATACCCACCCCAACCCTTAAGGGAGCAGGACTTCAGAAAGAGTACATACCAGATTCATTTTTCTAGGTAGCTGTTGCTGTGTATAACTTGAGACAGTTTGTATGTTGATAACTCAGGTGAAGATTGATGGGAAGTTCTTCTGATGGTTTTTGTTGACCCCTGTGGGCTTGTTTCTGTGTCTCTAGTGAGTTGTAAAGTCTGTTAGTGGCCTTTCTCACAGAACTGGTGGATAAGAGTGGGCTTTATCTTTTGAAAACTAGAGAAATAGGCCATACTACCCTCATTCTTTAGCATGCTAACCCTAGCTTTAAGAGTCTCTCAAGAACAGTGAGAGAGGAGAATGTTCAGACACTTTAGGAATCATCCCACTATGTGAGTATCATTCTTAATATGGGTTCATTGGCCAAAAGTATTACTTTTGATGCTTAGTATAACATTGATGAATAGAAGAGAAAGAATCTCACCTCTTGAAAGGAGAACCTACAACTGAATATTACATTTGTTTCTATGTAAGTAGGAGAGATGCTTACTTTACAGTCAGTATAAATAGCTAAGTTATAACCATTGAATTAGGCAGAAAATAGAAAGAGTGAAAACAACCTAGAAACAGAATAATATAGACAAAGGTCTTGGAGCAATGATAATAAAGACAAGATAACAAGGAGGGTAGGAAGAAATGGAAAAAAAAGAAGGAATGGGAGAATGAGGGATGGAGGGACAGGTGTACACATGGCTGACCATCCTCAAGTGTTTTGATTGAGATTAGTGCTGTTTGGATAGAGGTAAGGTTAGGTGGAGAACTGTAAAATGCAGAGACAGATAGTAGACCCCTGTGTTCCCAGAAGGAGCTGTCTTTTGGTGCCTCCTACTTCTGGTATCCAGCCTGCACTTATTTTTTCCACTGTCTCGGTTTTCCAGTACACAAAATTGTCTCCCATGTGTTCTTCATCGAGGCTTTAATTTTAATCATGGGTGCTCCTGTATTCTGTAACTTTTCAGCACAAAGTTGTAAGCTGCTGCTAGGAGCTTACAGTGGAGATAACAGTGATGCATGGCCCTAGTGAATCCTAAGACTTATCAAAGGTTGTGAGAATTAGGAATGAACCGAGTTAGTGAATTAGTATACAGACGAGAAACCTGACAGCTCAGAGGAAGAATATTACCCTGAGGGTTGGGCTTTCCAGAGTGCTAGGGTCAGCTAAGTTTTGAGGAATGATAACATCTGTGAAGACAGTAGGGGAGATGAGGGCAGGTGGTGAGTCATGAATAAACACTGGAAGCCAGGAATTTGCTTGGGTATGGTGATGTGTGATACATATGCAATGGGTCCTAGATGCTGTCTATAAAATGAGAACTGGTACAGAATCTATAAGGGTAGAGTCAGCAGAAAGGCATTCCCCCAAGTGTTCCTTTCTGCAAATAGCTGGTGGTGTTGACTGCCAGTCGTATCATATCTTCTTGTGGCCTCTGGTAACTGACTTCCTCACATGTACTGCGTGCTTTCAGGCTTCCCTGACTCATCACAGTTTATTGTCTGTCAACTCTGAATCCATTCACTGAACTCCTATGCTCAGCCTCTTGGGTAGGAGATCAACCCATCCGTCTTAGGAGCAGTGATGTGAAGAACCTTGTGCAGCGACCTTAGGCTTTGGACACCAAGGTACCAAATGTCTGCATAATATCAGGAATATTTCTCTTTTTTTAAATTTTCTTTATTATTATTTTTTTAAATTTTATTTTTCTTTTTAGTTACATTTTGTTAACTCTGTGTCCCAGCTGTATCCCGCTCCCTCATTCCCTCCCCAACCCCACACTCCCTCCCTGGTCTCCTCCCTGCCCCTTTCCAAGTCCACTGATAGGGGAGGACCTCCTCCCCTTTCATCTGACCCTGTTTTATCAGGTATCTTCAGGGCTGGCTGCAAAGTTCAGGAATATTTCTAGCTCCATCTTCTGACCTGTCCTTTTCTAAATCTCCATCTATTTACTGTGATAAGAGTGATGGATTGTGGCACTATGCTCCTTAAGACAATTTCTACCCATCTCTGGTCCTCATTTTCTAGGTCAGTCAAATGGGTGGGTCAATTCTCCATCCCTTCATGCTCTCTACTGTAATTTCATGATGTTGGATATCATTTCCCTGGGATTAATGTAGGGGTGTGGAGCACTTGGGATGAGGTATTTGCAAAAGTATGCAGACTTATATCTATTCTGCTTCCTTTTTTTTAACTTTTGATACTGTCACACACATTCCCATTGCACTCAAAACAGTCCGACTCTTCTTGCCTTGACAGAGGTTAGATGGAAAAGAGCGACAAGAAGACAGATGACTGATAGGAAATATCCACAGGCTAAATGCTTAGTTCATACATTCCTTTCTCCAGATTCTCACAACAATTATAAGAGACTGTTCTTATGATTCCCACTTTTGTATCTGAGACAAGTAAGGCTCAGAAAGGTGAGTCTGTTAAAGGTTTACCTGTGACCTTTTAGCCTGTTAAAGGTCAACCTGTGAATTATAAAGGAAGGAACAAAGTGACTCCAGAAAATCTCCGTAACATGATGGCTCATGAACCTCTTTGTGGGGGTAATATTTGGATCCTAAAAACAGAGGGAACCATGTATAACACTAGTATATGATTTTGAGAACGATGAAACGTATAGCCAGAGCTTTACGTACAGCTATACATAGCCAGAGCATCAGGGGGTCAGCAGGATGACTGTTCTGGTAGTTCTCATGTTATGTCCCAAAGTGGAGTTGAACCCACTTTAGTAGGTTCACTTTAGTAGTCTCTTTACTTCAAAGTGCTGACCCTTTTCCTAAGTCCAGGCAGGCAAGTGGTAAAAAACAGTCAATGAAGAAATCGGGGTTTGGACCCTCTGCTGATCATTAGATGATGAAAGCATATGGTACCTTAACACTCTCAGGTGAAGAATAAGGAGAGCAGTGTCCGCCTTGTACACCCATGGATCCAGTCAGACTAAATAACGCAATGAATACCCCCCCCCCGCCTGACACCGCAGTAGGTGTTGTAAATGCTCCTTCCTATCTCTGTGCTTTTAGCTACTTCTTCACATTTTTCAGGAACAGGAAAGTGTAAAACTTACTGTGATGATGGACTTTAAAAAGAACAGAAGAACCATCAAGCACATGGAGAAAACGAGAGAACAGTGAAGCTAAATGACAAGGAAAGATTCCCTGAAAAAAAATGCAGCCAAGAGAAGGAAAGATGATTCAGGAGAGAGTAGCTTGGAATAATGAGAATCAATTCCATCAACCTTCCTTCTATTTTCAAATCTAATCAGAAATGATATGCTTTCCTCCCTTGCCAATAACTCTTACTTCTTCTCTTTCCTTCCCCTTTAAAACCAAGCATAACTGTATTTTTTTCTCCATTGATAGGCGTAGGAAAATAGTTTCATATAAGAGATGTGGCTCCCAAAGGATGTAGAAATGGGCAGATTGGAGACAGAAGCAGAGATGAGTGCTGACAGCTGACGGTGGTGGTGGTAATCTGAGGTACTCCTGGGATGCTCCTCTCCACTGTAGCTGCAAGGCCTCAGCTGTGTCACACCCCGCCAGCTCTGCACCTTCTGTCCCCCCAGGCAACCTCTCTAACCCAGCAGGCCATCAGTATCATCCTGAAGGCATGTAACCTGCCTGACATCCGGATCTCTTAGAATCACAAACTACACAGATTATAAATTCTGCAAAGCCTTGTCCACATCCCTGATCCATAAAGACCACAGGCTGGCTTCGCACACTTTGCTGTTGTGCAGTATGCTTCTTGTCTTGTGGCAACCACCATACCATCGTCACTGTGGTTGGTTTTTCTTTTAATTCTCTCGTAGATTATAAATTTATTAAGAACAAAACATTTAATAAAATTACAGGGAATGCTGCATCTTTTTCAACCAATATTTATTGTGCATCTATAAACTACATACCGACGACTGCTATGAATAGGTGAATAAAGAGAAAGATAAATACGGAAACTGAAGTATGAGGTAGGGAGTTGATACTGTATTTTGTTTGTTTGTTGTTTGGGGAGGAAGGGAAAATCTAGGCAAGAAGAGAAAGCCTGTGAGAGTAACAGTCAAACGTGAGTCTTCCTGTAGTCTACTCTCTGGACCAAGCTCTGTGCCTGAATTTTTAAACAGTTAATAATTTGTGAGAGACACACTGTTGGAGGACCAGGGTAATGATGTTGTACACTATGAGAAGAACGGCAGAGCCCTGCAGATTCGTGAAAATGTTGCTATGCTTGGCCTTACTTTCTCTCAGTTCTATATTAGACATGATGTAAGTAGGGCAAGCTGTGACCCCTGTTTTCAAATAAGAGAAAAACAAAACAAAACATACAGACTCTATGATTTGTCCCAAAAAACTGGGAGGTGATCATAGAGAGAACATACCAATCTATTTGTTTGTTTTTACCCAAAATTCAGTTCTTCTTGTCAATAGCCCAAGCTGTCAGAGTAGGTGAAAGAAATGGAGATATATCTATTTTCCATCTAAGTATCCATCTATCTGTCCTTTTTAATTTATTTTTTATTTATTACAGTTTATTCACATTGTATTTCAGCTGTAGCCCCCTTCCTCATCCCCTCCATATCTTCTCTTCCCTCCCTTTTCTGCTCCCATGCCTTTCCCCCAGTACATTGTTAGGGGGTCTTCCTTCCCTCTCCCCTTCCATCTGACCCTAGCCTAGCAGGTCTCATCAGGACTGACTGCATTGTCTTCCTCTGTGGCCTGGTAAGGCTGCTCCCCCCTCAGAGGGAGGTGATCAAAGAGCCAGCCACTGAGTTCATGTCAGAGACAGTCCCTGTTCCCACTACTACGGAAACCACTTGGAGACTGAGCTGCCATGGCCTACCTCTGTGCAGGGGTTCTAGGTTACCTCCATGAATGGTCCTTGGTTGGAGAATCAGTCTCAAAAAAGAACCCTGGGCCCAGATTTTTTGGTTCTGTTGATCTCCTTGTGGAGCTACTGACCCCTCCAGGTATTTTATCTCCCCTTCTTTCATAAGATTCCCTGCATCCCTGCATAAGATTTCCCGCACTCTGCCCAAAATTTGACTATGAGTCTCAGCATCTGCTTTGATACCCTGCTGGTAGTATCTTTCATAGGCCCTCTGTGGTAGGCTCCTGTCCTGTTTCCAGGTTTTCTTCTTCTGCTGATGTCTATCCCATTTGCTTTTCTGAGTGAGGATTGAGAATCTTACCCAGGGTCCTCCTTTTTGCTTAGCTTCTTTAAGTGAACAGATTTTAGTATGATTATGCTAGCTTATATGTCTAATATCCACTTATAAGTGAGTATATGTCATGTGTGTCTCTCTGCTTCTGGGATACCTCACTCAGGATGATCTTTACTAGTTCCATTCATTTGCCTGCATATTTCATGATTTCCGTGTTTTTAATTACTGAGTAGTAAGTATTCCATTGTGTAAATGTTCCACAATTTCTGTATCTATTTCTCAACTGAGGGACATCTGGATTGTTTCCAGATTCTAGCTATTATGAATAAAGCTGATACGAAAATGGTTAATCAAATGTTCTTCATTCTATATCTGACAGAGGGCTAATATCCAGAATATATAAAGAACTCAAGAAGTTAAATCAAGTAATACAATTAAAAAAATATGATACAGAGCTGAACAGAGAGTTCTCAATAGAAGAATATTGAATGGTAGAGAAACACTTAAAGAAATGTTGTGTCCTTAGTCATCAGGGAAATGCAAATCAAAACATCCCTGAGATTTCACCTTACACCCATCAGAATGGTTAAGGTCAAAAACTCAAGTGACAACACATGTTGGAGAGGATGTGGAGAAAGAGGCTGTGGAGAAAGGGAAACCCTCCTGCATTGCTGGTGGGAATGTAAACTCGTACAACCACTTTGGAAATCAATGTGGTGCTTTCTAAGACAATTAGGAATAGTGCTTCCTCAAGATCCAGCTATATCACTCCTAGGCATATATCTAAAATATGCTCAAGTATATGTTTGTCCTTTTTAAAAATTCATTTTGTTTGCTTTTTGTTTCCTTTGTGTTATGTGAAGAGTTTCAAACACCCCTGTACCAAAGCTTACTCTGACTGAATGAAAGAGCCGTAATGGGACACACATTTACTATCCTGAAAGAAGCTGTTCCATCCACAAAAAATGGCTGCACCTTTCTATGTTTTGTCCTTTCTGCAATGGATACATCAGTCTCTGCTTCCTCTGCAGTGAAGGTTCTTGTGGCTTCCTTTGGACTCTTCCCCTTGCTTCTCCTCATGTTTGCGACCCTCTTGTCTCATCAGTTTTGTATCTTTTTTTTTCCTTCATCTAAAGGCCTTTCCTTCTTCTGGAAACTTAAAAAAATATCTTGCCCATTCTTTGTATTTCTGTAAAAAGACATTAGATCCAAACAGAAGCCATCTCCTCTCCTTGAAGCTTCTCACTTTGATTCAGAATTATTTATAGCATACCTTTGTTTTCAGTCCCTTGAACTGGGCTCTGAGGACAGCATATCTCACTGCCAGAACTTATAAAAGTTTGATTCACTACATGAATGTGTAAAATAAATATGCATGTATTTGCCTCAACTACAAAGGTGATTTACAGTCAATACAGAAAAAATGTATCTGCCTATGATTAAAATCACCCTTGATCCTACCATTTGAAGAGTACTCATTACTATTTTAGTGTATGTCTTCCCAACTCTATATACATAGGCTCATCTCCAGACAAAAATCCAAAGATTGCCTGTTTTTCATATAAGCATCCTCTCTCACATTCTACGACAATGTGATATTTTGAAATTTAAATTGTTTTCCTCTTAATTTGCATGTTCCAGCATAACTGCACTTGAACAAGATGGTAGTGACATTTCTGTCAAGTTCCTCTATGCATTCTAGCTATCGCTGAATGCCCTGAGTTGCTATCCCTTCCCTCAGAGATGGAGGTAGCTTGGTGCGACTTGTGAAATGTTTGTGGAGCCCCTAGTTAGTGTTCAGCCACAATGTGGACTACAGACTAAGCAAATTGTCCCAACACACAACACTGTACAGTGTGCCTGTGCCACATACCGTGAGAATGGGATGAACACATTTATAAGAATAGTCGGCATTTTGTTATAAAATAAGCTCTGTATGAGGTGGGTGCCCCACTGTAAGCAGGCTTAAGGCTTAAGGTAGCTTAGATGTATAAATTGCACTTCACACACAATATTTTCAGCTTATAAAATATTTATAAGCTATGCAATCACATTGTAGGTTGAGGAGAACCTGTACATAGCATAATTCCAATACTATGTAGTATGAATTAATACGTATGTACAAGGGAAGAGGAGCAAAGAAATGAGTAGAAACGAAGGTATTGTTGGCTTGTGAAGGGACTTGTGCGCCAGGTTTAATATATCCACAAGGAACACAGGGCACCCACAGAAGAGCTTCGAACAAAAGAATGAAAAGATCATATTACAAGTTAGAACTTTCTTTCTTTTGGCTAATTTTTGGAAGGAAGAAACCTGGCAGGTGGTAGAGATACAATTCAAGTGATGTGTTGATTTGTCTCCATTTGTCCTTTGAGATCCATCTTCTACCCATTTCCAGTCTTCTGTGACCCCAAGAAGGATAACCTCTATGATTTTCTAGATGTAAGCACCCTTGAGTATCCAGACCAGGTTGACTTGTCTGAGACACCTGCAGTAAGAGAATGTGTTCAGGGCCTTTATTCCATTAACAGCTTCCACATGCATTCCAGAGTTGGTGGGTTCACTCTTGTTCAGATGTGGTTCTTTCAGGGTTTCAGTTTCACAGCCCCTTCTCTACACCCATGTGGCATTCTTCACTGCCACTAAGTGACACACCTCATTCACTATTATTGGCTTGCTTTAATCCTACCCAGGCCTTTATAAATGGCCTCTGTATGAAACAATTTTCACTGACCTTACCGAGTTGTGTCTTTTCTTTTCTTAAGAGAGCCTGACTGGCACAGAAGCAGTTGCAATAGCCCATGAGAGTGATGCTAAAGATTTGCATTAATTAACCATTATGGCGATTAAAAAGAGGATTTGTTTTTGCAATTACTTCCTAGGCCCACTCAGAAGGTGCCTGATGATCAGGTGTGAAGCTATAATAGCTAGTGGCAAGGGTGGCTGGATTTAACATCACTTACCTTCCCCAACTCTCCCAGCCTGGGAAGTGATTTCTTGTCGGCAATTGCATAGAATGTCTTCTTCCCTTTTAGTGAGGCCAAGCCATTTGCAAACTCATCTGAAGCTCTCCCTGGATTTCTGCAAATAATCTACTGGAGGGTCAGCTGGTGCTGTGGAAGCAGAAGGCTGGATAGTTAGCCACATGGGAGATGTTACCAGGATGGCTGGAGATCAGAAGCACTGCTTATTTTCATAATGACCTTCAGGAATTAAATAAAAATACAATGAGTGCCATAGATTAGGAAGAACAAGCCAATTAAAAGCATAACACGCCTCTGGGATTTTTATTTCTTTTCCAGGAGGCTGAAAGGCATCAGTGGCCTTAGAGGCAGGATGGTGGGCTACCCAGAATTACTGATGAAGGCTGATACTCTTGCTTGGCTGTGTGGGATGGTTGAGGGGATTTGAGGCTGCTGAATATTTCACAAGTTGCAGCCCTTAGGGAGAGAACTGAGAAAGGTGAAAAGGCAATCCCTGCGTGTTTCTTTATGATTCCAATATAAAACCGAGCTACAAAGGGTGGGAGGGAGGCAGGCGCTGAAGTCAGCCTACCACCGGAAGCCATGGCACACCAATTCTCCCACTTTAATATCTGCTGTTTCATTTTATATTCATCATGTCAGCATAATCTGTCTTTATGGGAATCGTCTTGGTTCCCGACCAAATGTGTTTAGTCCCCCTTTGCTTTAAGTTTGATTGTAATATGACTTGAAGACTTCAATGAAATGTTTATATGGAGGGACCAGGGGAAGAAGAAAGGGAAAATGCAATTGGAAAATCAATCAGCAGGGAATTTCAAGAGCCGGCTTTGGTCAGGCTGCAATTTCTGTGACCTGTTTTTAATGGACACAGGACTGGCTCTCTGACTAAGCTTGCTCTGCGAGATTTTACTGCACGCCAAACAGAGTCGGTGCTTTACCACAAGCACTGACCCCTCCTCCTGCTGCGCTTGCCTTTGTCACACTCCTGCACGTGTGCCTTGCTCCCTTTTCTGGGTTACTCAGCTGGCTTCATGTCACCTCAGAAGAACATCAGTGTCTGTCCTCAACTGTGCCATGCTGCTCTGTGAGGATTTATAGTCTCCGAGCTTACACAGTCCTTTTTTGACTTTGAGTTCCCACTAGATATTTATTCATCCTTTTTAATTCTGAGTCTGCACACCCTGAATTCTACTTTTTAAAATGAGTCCTCCATCTTCTTATGGACATGTGTATTAGTTGGTATATATATGTAAATATATATTTACTTATACCCCAGAGAATCAGTAACTACTTATTGAACATTTATTATATGCCAAGTACTTTTCAAATTGCTTGGAAAATGACAGGGCATAAGGTATAAAAGGTCCCTACTCTCCTGGAGAGACAGAGAACAAACACATATTCAAGGAAATGTGCATGACACGTTTCTAACGGTGACAAGTGCTCTCCGCAGTTTTTGTGAATGGAACATGATGTAGCTTAGATGTACTTAGAGGGGACCTTCAGCTTGAGTGGTCAGGCACAGTTCACAGAGTAGTGTCATTTGCACTAGGGGATTAATACTGAGAAGAAACCAATTTTTAAGTTCTGGGAGGAGAGTTCTATAAAGATTGGATCAAAAATGTTTATTTCCTGATATACCCGGGATCTGACACATTTAACAGATAGATTAAGGCTTGTGAGGCTGTAACTGGTGATTAAGGGGATGCAGAAGGGAAGAGATAAGTAAGATAATGCAGAATCTCCGAGAATGGTTTAAATGTGTATGTCAGGGCATAGGGCTGGGAGATGCCAAACTACATAGAACATTTGTTGCTAACACACTAGCAACTCTCTTCAGGCAATTCATTTATCTCTATATTCTGAGTTGCTACATTGCCGGAAACTGTGTAGAACCATGATAAAGTATGTTGAGTGAATGGGTGAATGAGTGAGCAAGTGAGTGAGTGAGTAAATACCATGGCTTTCTGCTTCTGCTACAGTAGTTTCTATTTTGCAGTTTCCTGCTTTTTCTCCTATTGCCCCAACAACAGTCTCTTTGTAATAGTGTATGTCCAGAGCTATCCTCTGTGATTCAATATTTACTGTGTTTCACACACTGTTATTATCATTTGACGTTACTGTCTGCTGACTGTGCACTCATTGCTGCAGCAAACAAAGAGCTCAATCTAGTTTTGTTCACGGGCTAATTTAGTCAAGGAAAGGAGACACTGCAAGTGCAATTGGCGTTGGAGAAATTGCGTTGACTGGAAATCCACCAAGTCCAGCTGAGAACACATTCACCGGTGGCCTTAAATGAGTCACTAACCAGCTGTAACCCTCTGTTGCCTAATGAGAACACGAGTGGGAAAAGCCTCATGCATGATGGGATTTCATAGCTCCAGGAGAAAGGGGCTCAGATCCCAACCAGTGTTTCTGGGCTTCTGCCTGTTTAAGCAGGCTGTAATAGCTGGATGTTTCTTCTTTGCTGACATTCTATAGAATTAGATTATTCCATTCTGGATTCACTGCAGCTACTTAAAGTGCCAAACACCAGCCCCTAATCCCTGAATCTCTAGCTCTGGGCTTTATGCACTTAGCAAAATAAGTGAGGTGCCTAAGCAAGATCATTTCTTATAACACCCTCATTTTACTGTGGCACAGTTGGCTGCTGCCAGAGAAGATACTGCCAGTTTCCCAAGTGTTGAAATTGGGTGGTGGGTTACAGGTGAAACAGATCATCCCAGTGCTAAAGGAAGGAAAGTTCTGAGAAAGACCCACCTGGTGTCTTCTACATAAGCACCATAATAAGCTCTCAGGGCCATTTGGAGTCTCTGGCTGTAAAAGCTGATGAACTTCTGTGATTACCTTTATCTCTGCTTCATCTCTAGTTGACCTTTCAAGCTGTCTAAGATTGTGTGCACTTGGAATAATAATTCATCATTTTCTGTTCACTTTGCCTTTTATTTGGAATGAGGGAGGGCTTTAGAGTGGGATGCTCAGTACTGTGAGGTGACTTCTGTTGTAGTTTGTGTTTGAGAATAAACAGAAAGGCAAGAGGGAAGGAGGTAGCCAAGTTACAAGTCATCTGTAGGAAGCCAGAAAATAAGAGCATAACGCCTCAGTCTGGGTGGCTGGATAGAGGGCCTGAGAAGCTGGAATGTTGGCTATCTTCTGAAGGATTCCCCAGTAGACTGGAACATTGATGAGAACACAATTAAGGATATCTCTAGCCTTATTGTATAATAACTGAAGACCGAATTAGATCCTATCCACATCAATAATTATGATGATGATTATAAATCAATAACTAATTTAAAAATTTAAAACTAACTTTCTTTTTAGCACTTACTACATGCCAGGCATGCCTCCCTTAAGGACTTTTTTAATTGGTAACATCAAGAAATCAAAGTCTTCTATGAGTGGAGTATATGTGGAAAATTCAACAGAATTTAGT
Organism: Psammomys obesus; assembly: GCF_907164565.1. Taxonomy (NCBI): domain Eukaryota; kingdom Metazoa; phylum Chordata; class Mammalia; order Rodentia; family Muridae; genus Psammomys; species Psammomys obesus. The sequence goes on along the minus strand of NW_026591643.1, from coordinate 7,860,152 downwards.
TGAGCCAATATCATCTATTTATCTCTTCAAGATGACTCTGCAACGTCACAAGATGAGATGGGGGCTACAACTCTGACATGAGAAGAGTAAGGATTGAGTAAGAAAACTCTTGAATTTGGCCTGTCACATCAGTCCTCCTCTGTGTGTAAGAATATCCATGGATCTAAGGGCCTTGTAGGGATGATATCTCAAGGTCACCTCTAACCAAAGTGGACCAAAGTTCTAAGCCTCAGATACTGCTAACACTTAAAATTATTTTGATGGACAATATTATGGCTTTCTGGCTCCCAAAGTCATTCTGACTTGAGTGCAAAACTAGTAATTCTCCCACAACCCCATGTCCATTTTTCTTTATTCATAAGACGTACTCTTAGGCTTTGTCCCTTTGAGATGTTTTTAGGGATGCTTTGACTTAGTATAATGGACTAAGAAAATAATTTATAATTCCCAAACAATACTTTTGAAACCTCTTCCATCTCCCTTGTTACCTAATAAGAAATTGTGGTTGTGATATAATATTCAATAGAAGTACTATTTATATGGTATTTTTAAGTATTTACAAACAGATAAAAGCATAGAGAGTTAGAATCTTCAAAATAGATTTGATTTAACAATTCACTAGAAAACCTTAATTATTTTCTTACAGTTATGTGACATCAATGGAATTGTGTAAAGGTTTTGTGTGTGTGTGTGTGTGTGTGTGTGTGTGTGTGTGTGTGTTTGACAGAGAGGTAAGTGTATACTTGTACAGGTATGTATGTGAGTGTTTATGTTCATATGTGTAGGTGGATGCTGATGTCAATGTTGGGAGCCTTCCTTGGCCAATCTCCATCTTACATTTTTAATGCAGCCTCTTTCTCTGAATCTGGAACTCACTGGCATGGCTTTATGGTCTGACTAGTAAGCTCTGGGGCTCCTACTCTCTCCACTTCCAAGTTCTAGAGTTACAGAAGCATGTTACTATGCCTGAAAATTTTTAGGAGGATGCTGGGGGATTTGAACTCAGGTCCTAATTAATTGGTTGTATGACAGCCACTTGATTGACTGAGCCATCACTGCATGCCCCTTCAATTCTTTCTAATCAATGGAGACATTTGTGATGAAGCTCTATCGATTTGGAGTACATAACATATATTGCCCAAAATGTAGTTGTGCTCATCAACACTTAAGAAAGGCTTAGAACAGCACATTTGTCCAGCCCCGTTCTGAAACTCGGTTGACCCTCATCTGACCTATATATTCTTGGGTCTTCCCAGCTCAGAGCTTCATCCTGAGGACTTCCTGACCAGTGTCTGTGAATTCATAGATAAACTTAAGAAGGCTTCTCCCTTTATTTTCTGTCAGTTGTGGAACTTCAGAAAACGGAGCATTCTCATTCTTTTGCTTTGTTTCACTCACCTGTTAGAGAACAATTACCTTTTTATTCATGATGTCTTGGGAAAAAAAAATGGACTAGACACATCAAGGTCAAGTGGTGCCTCTGGTCCTATGTTACCTGAGGAGTATCCTGACCATAGTTACAAATGGAAGTGGTGACTCCTGGATTACAGGTGCTGTAAGGAAAAAATGTCCTGACAAAATAATGGGCTTCTGAGTTCATGATTGTGTGCAGCAGATTTACTCCCAGATCAAGAAAGCCTTGCATATTTCTCACCTGGAGCTCTTGGTCTTATTTTTCAGAGATGTCTGGCACAGCGGCGGACATTTCTCTGGTGCACTGGAGACAGCAGTGGCTGGAGAATGGCACGCTGTACTTCCACGTCTCCATGAGCAGCTCAGGACAGCTGGCCCAGGCCACAGCTCCCACTCTCCAGGAGCCCTCGGAGATTGTAGAGGAACAGATGCATATCCTCCACATTTCTGTGATGGTGAGTAACTGGATGTGGGATGAGGGTTTAGTACAGAAGGAAGCATGGGATTATCTGCAAATGGAAGAACAGAACTATCCTGGTAAGAGGGCAGAGTGATGCTCAGAAGGTCAGGTCGCCTGGACTGGCACCACCAGATCCATCATCTGTCAGCTGTGACAAACCGATTGTCCTTCAGGGGATAAAATAAAGAGTATCCAACTCTTTGGCCTTTAGGTTGACATATTTGGGAATAGCTGTTTAACATCTGTCATGTGCTTGTCTTACTCAGCTGAAGGCTGGGGTTCAATGCTCCTAAATACAATTGGTCTCTCTTAGAATTACTGAGCTAACAAAATTGGAGTAAAACTGGAACAGGAAGCACTTTTCCAAGTTCCCTAATTCGGCAGGTGCTTTAAACCTCACATCTACTATAAGGAAGAACCAAGAGATGAGTCAATGTAGCTAGTGCAGCCACGTAGAACGATGCCTCTCTTCCTCCCACATTCTGGTTGTAGAATACTCTGACGCAAGGGAGAAAAGAAGAAATCAAAACTTTCTCAATGTCTATAGCCAGCAAGTGATATCACTGCTCTTGAATATTAAGGACAGCACGGAGTCCTGTAGACTCTGTTATCTCTCAATCGGAGACTATATTGTATATCTCTCATTGGTCCAATACTGTGATGTACACATTGATGAAAATTACCTCATTGTAGTAAACCAAGGATGCATAAAATGTAGCATATTACCTGCATATTAGAGATGAAATTAGGAGCAAAGAGAGGCAAACGCGTCTTCTACCTGTTGAATAACATAACACTTTGAATCTGTTGCCTTCTCTGAGGAGGCAGCTGGAATCAATTGAGCAATCTTCTAGTAATAGTGTCTTTAAAAAGGTTAGAATTCCTGGTGTGTGTGTGTGTGTGTGTGTGTGTGTGTGTGTGTGTTATTCTGCATGTATGTGTGGGGACCAGAAGTTAGTACTTGTTATCTCTGTCCCCCTGTATTACCTGTGTCCACTTTATTCTATTTTATTTTTTTGAGATGCAGTGTCTTGCTGAACCCAGAGCTCACAGTTTAGCTATCCTGGCTTCCAGGCATCTTCAGGAATTCTTCTATCACTGGTTCCAAGTTCTGTGGCTACGGTGCATGTTATAACACCTGGTTTTCTAGCATGGATTCTGGGGAAACAACTCAGACTTTTGTGTCTGTGACACAAGCACTCTAAAAACTGTAACATATTTCAGCCCTACAATTTGTGGGTTTGTCTTATCAATAAAAAGCTAGCAGAAATACATCCAGTATACAGAAAATACATCTGGGGGCTTGTGGTGACATCTGATGCTTCTTATCCCCAACTTTATACTCTTCAAAGCCAATCTTAAGTTATTATTTCACCTCTAGAATGGACTAGCAAGGAAATGAAAATATGAAATGATACCCTTAACATATAAAAAGAAAAAAACAGAGCTCAGAAAGATAAGAGATCTGCAGAAATGGCACCTCTTTTTCCTTTAGTTAGTTTTTCTTCCCATCAAGAGTTATTATTTAGTAAGATTCTACAGTAGAAAAGAACTTCAGTTTATTTTCTCCTCAACCAACACTGCAATAGATGTTTTGATTAAGGCTGAGTGAGATCGTGGAATTTTTCCCTTTTTGGAGAAAGACTCACACACCCCATTAAGATAGCGATGTTAAATTTGGACCTAGCAAGTGCTCATCACTTGGAGGAACAGATCAAGGGCTTTGTGTTATTCATGGAGTGTGTGTGGTGGACTGTTTTTCATATATATAGCAAATGATGCAGCCACATGCCAGCCCAAGTGGGTGCTGGCATGCTAATTTGGGGGTGCAAATTTGTAAACATCATTGTAGTGTGCTTGCTCAGTTCCCGTGGACTTTGAAGTACCATCTGATGTTAAGAGGGGTATGGAGAGCATGACTACTCTTCTGTCTTTAATGTTTGGGCATGAGCCTCAGCTTTGATTAATATTTATTAAGTGCATTCCGTCTTATGCCATAACGTTTGCTTACATACATTTTTTTTCTGTAACCCAGTAACCTATATCAGATTATCTTAATTATAAATGAGCCCTGAATGTACTTTTTCTGACTTCAGGTCTAGTGTTGGTTCCAGTAAATCAGTCTCCCCAGGATCACCTTCCCTTACCTTTTTTCTTTGCTCAGCAAATTCTGTTTGAAAAGAATAACTCAATGTGAACCAGATATTACTAAAATTCCTGAAGAATTTAACTACAGAGAAGGGAATGGAGATACACTTACTGTATATCAGTATACTGATATACTTTATGCAAAACACACAGGCACACACACACATACACAGACACTACACATACACACAGACATTATACACATACACACACCACACATGCACACAGAGACACGCATCTATAACCTGTGGTCTTCTAGTCAGGAATCCAGATAGATTCTTTACTGTCTCCTTTTTGCCCACAAGGGCCACTTAGGTCTTGGGGACACTGGACCCAAAGGTGGCCATTGCTGGAAGGTAGTTTCTCAAACATGGAGTCAGCGCCTGGGAAACTGCCAGCTAGGACTCTGGAACATGAGAACTTGTGTATGATATTCCTTTTACACACAATTTTGTGTGGATGATCCTGTGTGAAATGTTTAATTCCCCTGTCTTTGTTTTGTTGTGTGTGGAATATAAGCTGTACTAATCTGTGAAACTAAATAGTTTCATGAAGGTTTGGATCATGAAGGTTTGGGTCAGAGGTATATAAGGACATTCACTTTGTTATTCGGGGCAGTTCCGTTGACAAGGTAGAGGTATTCTAATTTATTATACTCTTCATTGTAGATGAAAAAATTGAGTTCCACATTAGGCTCATCATTGTCTGTAGTACTCTGAAGAGTCAGGGCTTTAAGCCATGATCTCCATTTTTGTTCTCTTGACTGCATATAACTCAGAAAGAACACAAAAAGAAGAATTTTCTTTTTTTGACCACTGATTATGGCTATGAAGAGGACTGGAGACTGTCTCCTCATCGTTATGATGAGAAATTTGAGAGTCAGCAAATTGCCTTGCTCAAGGCTATATGACATGCAGGCAGTTCTGGGACCATGCTTCTCCTAATTTCAGGTTCATGCCATATGGTTACTGCATGTTTTTCATATTTGGTAAATGTTCAAGACAGTTTGTGAGAAGACCAAAGTCATGCAGTGAAATCTCAAAGAAGAATGTATGGAGGTGAGAATCCACAATTTCTGTCTCCTTACCTCATAATTAAGGGAAAATCACTTCCTTCTCAGCACCTGTAACTTTTCACAATCTATGACTATGAAGGCAGAGCCAAATGCTCCTTAGGCTTCTTACATTCAGAAATTTAGGAGCTCCCTAATCCACAAATAGTCTAATATCTGATTGTCAGTATCCCAAAAATGGTACAAGAAGGATGGTATCAGTGAACCTGGACCAGACATGAGCTGTCATTTCCTTCTCCTACACTAGCCTGAGCTACTATCAGTCTGAGCCTCAGGATCCTAAATGCCCCAAAGAAAGCAGAGGTTTGGAATTCAGATGAGTTGACTTTTAGTTTAACCTCCCTTCCTCATCCATTCTTCTTTTTTTTTTCTCTTACTTTTACCCTGACTGAGTCCGTTAACATTGCTCAGACTTAGTTTTCTTATCTATAAATCCAAACTGATTATATCACTCTCAGAGTGAGTAGAATATATAAAGAGCAGTTGGCATTAGCATGCTGCGTAGTGAGTGCGCAGAGACAGTGGCTATTAATACTGTCATTGCAGCAGTGAGCGTTTGAGAGAGTATGAAGACACTGGTCTTGTCTTACCTGTGCTGCTCTGTGGCTGTCTGATGTAGAGTAAATTGTCATAACAACTGACATTTCTTTTGAGGATTTACTAAATGCTGGGCTGTTTTACAAATTCTTTTTTACATGCATCATCATACACAGTTCTTGCCAGATCTCAAAGTGGGTGCTATTTCTTAAAACAAATGAACAAACAAATAAAAAAAACTAAAACAAAACAAAAAAACAAAGATAAAAAACTGAAATGTTAATAAAATAGTTATTGGTGACACTTTGAGCATGCAGTGGATTAAAGGTAAAAACAAATACCTTATTAAAGCCCCATTTCTGTTTCTCTCCTGTCTTATATTGACTACCATGTCTCTTCTTTATTGTTAGCTTAAATTCTGTGATTCCATGAGTAAATTCTGACAATTACCCACTCTTATTTGGAATTCATGGGCAGATTAATGGGGTTTATGTCTCTGTCATTAGCTTTATATCTTTGGCCAAATCATCTCCATCATTTATAAAATTGGGGTAATATTCCCCACTTCTTAAGAGGTTTTTTAAGTGTCCGTTGAGGTGACAATCACACGTGCCCTGTACCGTGAATGGTAATAACCACTAGCATGAGGAACTTTCTGCAGCCAGGCAGTCTAAAGGTGGCACTTGACCATGCTGTTTAACTGCTGTGAAGCCTCTAAAAGAAGCTGCTCTCAGTTACCCCATTTGCAGATGAGGAACCTGGCAGTTTGTGAGATATTTGAAGCTTGTTCATGCACATCACCAATAAGTGCTGAATGCTGAGTTTCCAACTCTAGTTTGTCCAAATTGAGAGTCTGTGTTCTTGGGCACGATTCTACATGGCATAGTGCCTGACAGTCAGTAAGTGCTCAAAAAGCAAAAGCTGTTATTAAAATGTTAGCTGTAGCAAGGGTCTATCATACCTGTTATTTATGGAGTATTCACTCTGGGTGCTCAAAACACTTGATAGAACTTGGAACCTTGTCAGTTCGGGAGAGTGGTGTTGCTCATGCCAGCAGATTATCCATATGAGAAAAGAAAGCCAGAAGAATCTAAGTAATTTGCCTCCAGGTACAGAGTCAGAGCAAGCTCTTGGCTTGACTCCTGTAGGTACTGTTTGCATTGTTTATTCTCAATGTCAATCACTCTGCTAGCTCTGTTTGACATCTGAGTATGTAAATGAACAACAAGAGATGTTTTTAAATTATTTCTTATTTTTAAAATTATAATTACATCATTTCCCCTCCCCTTTCTCCCTCTAAACCCTCCCGTAAACTCCTCCTAGATCTTTCTTCAATCCATGGCCTGTTTTTTTTCATTAATTGTTGTTTCATGAATATGCGTCTACATATAAAGTTCCACATATAACCTGCTCAATATGTATTATGTATAGCATACTGTATAATGTATGTTTTCAGGGCTAGCCATTTGGTGTTGATAACCAATTGGTGTGGTTTTCCCTGAACAAGACCTATTTCTCCTGTTCTCTGTATTCCAGAGTGCTTTGCAGAAGTTTGCTTATGTGGAATGGAAGAGTTCACTTGTCCCAGGTGGCCCTTAAAGATAGATGCAAAATGACTAGCAAATGCTATCAGAATTTCTTGATGTTTCTTTGCATTAAAGTAGGTTTTATTATTGTTTGTTTGTTTTTACATTTCACTGTTGCTAATGTTATTATGCTGACATTTGAGAATATATTTAGTTTTGCATTTGTCAAAGATTTGTACAGCAAAAAAAAAAAGTTATCAGTTTTCATTCACATTTAACTTCCCTGAACAGCTCCTTTAACCAATGATACCATTTTGTTTTGATATGACATGTCTTGTCTTACAGATTTCCACAAAAGTTATTAAAGAAGCTGCTTGAGATCAATATCTTTTATCATGGATCTTTTCTTTAAAAAAAAAATCTCTGGCCTTTTGTGACAATTTTTTTTATAAGAGGGATGAAAAGAAATATATGGTTTGATGTAGAAGAAAAGACTTTTGAAGGCCCTTCTCTCTTAGAAAGAGCTCCCCACAGAAAATGCTATAGATATGTTCAGTTGGACCCCCATGAGGAAACACTACAAGAAACTAGGATTCCTATCCATGATAGCATAGGCCTTCTCCCACTGTGCTGAATCTTTCAGGCAATGGAACGGCTCAGTTAAGGTGCAGTACAACCTTTGCTTGGGTCTACCCGCCAAGGTTGGAGGGCCCAACCACTAGAATTCTGAGAGGAATAATAGATAATAGATAAAGTCAGATGATCTATGATACTCCTGTGACATAATATATAAGAAGTATTTTGAGGTCATAACATGCCCCATAAATTTAAGAAAATTATTACCATTCTTAGTGAGCAGCTTTATTTGAAGGATTTGTGTTATATTGGAATAATACTCATTAAAACTTTCTATGAAATATGGCTTTAGATCATTGTTCCAACACGTACAATCATTCATTCAGAGCATATCACTAATTTCATCAGTCACTAATTTTATCAGTCAGATAATGATAGATAAGTGTATCCATGCAACTTAACAATAAAAATCTTACCAGCTAGAAAGAAAGGAAGGACATTATTTAAAGACATTAAAGCATTATTCATTTGTCTGCTACTTTTACAAAGCATATGTGGTGTCCATCCTCTTTGCCTTTCTGGATAGGAATTGAGCATTTTAGCAAGAGTCTTCCCTCTTGACTAGTTTCATTAGGTATACAGATTTTAGTAGGTTTATCCTATAGTATATGTCTATATGAGTGAGTATATACCGTGTTCATCTTTCTGCTTCCGGGATAGGTCACTCAGGATGATCTTTTCCAGATCCAACCATTTACCTGCAAATTTCATGATTTCCTTGTTTTTCATTGCTGAGTAATATTCCATTGTGTACATGTACCACAGTTTCTGTATCCATTCCTCCACTGAGGGGCATCTGGGCTGTTTCCAGCTTCTGGCTATTACAAATAAGGCTGCTACAAACATGGACACAGAGGACCTCTGAAAGGCTCTGCCCTGCAGACTATCAATGCAGATGCTGAGACTTATGGACAACCTTTGGGCAGAGTGCAGGGAATCTTAGGAAAGAAGTGGGAAACAGTAATATCTGGAGAGGACAGGAACTCCACAAGGAGAGCAACAGAACAAAAAATCTACACACAGGGATCTTTCCTGAGACTGATACTCCAACCAAGGACTATGCATGGAGATAACCTAAGACCCCTGCACAGATGTAGCCCATGGCATTTCAGTATCCAAGTGGGTTCCATAGTAATAGGAACAGGGACTGTCTCTGACATGAACTGATTGGCCTGCTCTTTAATTACCTCCCCCTGATGGGGAAGCAGCATTACCAGGCCACAGAAGAAGACAAGGCAGCCACTCCTGATGAGACCTAATTGACTAGGATCAGAAGGAAGGAAAAGAAGTCCTCCCCTATCAGTAGACTTGGGGAGGGGCATACATGCAGAGGGTGGAGAAAGGGAGGGATTGTGATGGATGAGGGAGGGAACCACAGGGGGGG
>NW_026591643.1:7760203-7850576 GCF_907164565.1 Psammomys obesus | reverse complement strand
TGTGTGTGTGTGTGTGTGTGTGTCTGTGTGTGTGCATACTTTTGTTTGGGTACCCATGCACATTTGTTCACCTGCATGTACAGCCCAGGGACACTCACAGAGATTTTGGTGATTAAAATCCTTGCTTGCTTTAAGTTTAGACTTGGCTAGACACCAACTATAGAGTGATACATTTCCATTTCACCATTCTCAGTTTCTAATTTGGTAATTTACACAACTGAAATGAAATTAAAATCATAGTATCAAGTGAAGATAGTGTATATGGAAATAATAAGAATTTTTCCAAAGTACTAGAACTATTAATGCTCAATGGAACACTAAATCCTGAAGCACCTTAGACTTCACCTTAGACTTCACAACATGCTAATGTCTACTCTTCTAGATCACCCCCTTATTTCTTCTACATTTACCCTCATTCCAGACTCAATTACTGGTTATTTTATTTCTCATGTATGTTAAGTGATGGCAGCTGTACAGGCTGTGACTCAGTTCTCCATACCCTGTCATTCTGAAACCTTGGCTGAAGCAGCGCTCCAGTCACAAACATTTGGTTTACATGGCAAAGAGAATTAGCAAGACAGCTGGTGGGGATCGAGGAAAATGCAGAAAAGTGTGTGATGCTCAGATGTTGGTGCTTTCACATTCTGTGGCCCAGACACATCACATGGCCAACTGCAGAGCCACCGGTGCTGGAAGCAGTTTTCTGCAGCACGTGTGCACACAGACCGTACAAACAGCCACCTAATGTAGCCATCCTCAATTGACTGGTCAGAAAGTGCGTGCCTGCTGAGAGGGGGAAACTCAGCCTCTTTCGGAAACAAGCTCCCATGTAGTTTGTCTCATCCCCACTGTCCTGCCCTGTACATACACAGATATGAGCAAAGGTGAATGAGCTCAGGTGGGTTGTGTGTGTGTGTGTGTGTGTGTGTGTGTGTGTGTGTGTGTGAGTGGAGTGCAGTGTAATGAGTGTAACAGCAGTAAACAAGGTGTAATTCACTTAGGAGCGTGGGTGAGAGTAGTGGGGAGAACCGGGGATGGAAGGGATGTAGCTGCATTGCTTAATATATCAATTTCTTTAAAAAAATAAAAAAATAATTTCTTAAAAAATTAAGCAACAAAATATCCTTGAAAAAAAAAAAGAAAAGAAAGAAAGACAGACAGAGAAAGAAACAGAGAAAGGATGCTGAGAGGGAAAGAATGAAAGAGTGAAAGAAAGAAAAAATAATAAAGAGGTGGTTTGCAAAGTAAGTCATGTGCAGCCTCATTGGAAAAGTCAACAAAGGCATCCTGGAGACAGAGGCTTTCAGCTTGAAAAAGGTCCCTGTAGACAGTTCCTCTAAGGCTTCTGGCCAAGGAAGACAGAAAGAAAGAGTGTGTAAGCAATTAATTTTGTATGGTAGAGGCAGAAGTAAACACAAAATCCACACAAGAAAAGGAGACAACTCTCAACATTTATTGAGAAACTCTTCTATTCCAGGTGAGTAAAAACTACAAAAGGTAGAAAATGACAAAGAGGAACCGAACTGAGAGAAAGTGAAGCTAAGAACAAAAAGAGGGATGCAGGAAAATATGAGAAATTGGCAGGAACAGAGGGTTCAAAAGAGAAGCAAATATAGAAGAGAGGCACAGGGAGCAAGAAGTGAGGAAGAATAGTAAGGAGAAGGGAAGAAAAGTGCAGAGCAGGACACTGGGGTGATTGCAGGCTCAGATGTCAGGAAGAGACAGGAAACAGTTCACAAGATGAGGATGCTATATGACAGGCTTAATATACACCATCATATACCCCCATAGTATATGAGGGTGTATAGACTAGGAATATGAAAGGAAACCATTGGGGAGGGTGGTTTTGGAGGCAGCTCAGTTGCTGAAAGAGAGGGTGGCAGGAAATCTATTCAAATGAGTAAAGTTAAGGAGGGGACAGATGCAGAAGGCTCAAAAAGACCGTATACATATGTGTAGACCCAAGTGTACAAACTGGAATAACAAACCCTTTCTACTTTAACCTCTCCCTTTATAAATTCTTCTCCTTAAAGAATGAAGGGCTGTTGTTCAGTATACCTATAACACCATAGACTGAATCCCTTCCCCCTCTCCTTCCTTTTTTCCTTCCTTCTCTCTTTCCCTCCCTCTCTCCCTCCATCCCCCCTCTCTCTCTATCTCTCTTTCTCCTGTGTGTGTGTGTGTGTGTGTGTGTGTGTAGATGTTCACACTGTTTATTCTTTAATGCACATGGTTTGAGTCAGTCTACATTTAACATGGGTGCTGAGCTCAGGTTTATGGTACCTTTGCAGATCCTAGTTTTCCTTGATAGTTCCTTTTCTGTGCTCAAAAGACAACTTGCTATAATGGAAAATAATGTGGCGTTGGAGAGAGACAGCTGTGTATTCCATTTGTGCCTTCTCCCATTGTTGTTTGTCATTAGGTGTGGCTCTAAATCTCTCTAATGCTCACTGTCTCCTCTGTTGAAATGAGACTGTGGAGACCATATTCCTTCCTGAGGCTGAGGGCAGAATAAGTAATAACATGCTCTTAAAGCATCTTAGCGTGGGGCTCAGTGACTCCTTCTACTTTAGCCTTTAAATTTTCTTTTCTTTAAATATCTTCTGGGTTAAGTTGGACTGGAGTTATTAAGAATATCGACTTGGAAATGCTGTTAGAAGTAATCAACTAAGTAAATAAATGGGGCAGAAGGGACAGCCCTTCTTTACAGTAGAACTTCCAATTAATAAATGCAGAAGGAAATGGGGAAGTAGAAACCCACTATTAGGCAGTTGCCACTGTAATAATTACTGCTGACAAGATCCACCATGTGTACAAAAACAAATGGGGGAACTTTGAGCACAACAGGATATTTACAGTCTCAAGAAACATTACACTGGATATTTATAAATTACCAGAAGAAAATAGTGTTGTTTTTATGGACAAGTATGACTGATACCAATTTCGTTTTTTCTTGAGGCTACCATAACAAATTGTCAAAAATGTAGGGATTAAAGCAATATAAATGTGTTCTAAACTACTTTCTGTGCCAGGGATCTGAGATCCTTATGTAATTAGGAAAGCATTTCTTTCAGGCTCTCCTAGGGGACTGCAGTTCTGTTTCCAGCTTTCCATTGCTCCTGATCATCCTGGGCTTGGAGCTGCTTAAATCCACTTTCTTTCTTCCTTTTTCTTTTTTGAGAGCTTTCTTTTTATTTCTTAATTCTTTTCTTAAATTAATTATTGTTTTTATAAATAAGCAGAATCTGGAAACAACCCAGATGTCCCTCAATGGAGGAATGGATACAGAAATTGTGGTGCATTTACATAATGGAATACTACTCAGCAATTAAAAACAAGGAAATCATGAAATTTGCAGGCAAATGGTGGGATCTAGAAAAGATCATCCTGAGTGAGGTATCCCAGAAGCAGAAAGACACACATGGTAAATCCAGTTTCTTTCTCTTATCTTCATTTTCTCTCTCCTGTGGATCTTCTCATTTCTGTGCCTCTCATGAACATATTTGTCACTGGGTTGAGGGCATAACTTGATGGTCTCTTTTTGGAAGGTCCTTACCTAAATATCCATTGGTTTTTTTGTTTGTTTGTTTGCTTTTCAAATAAGGTAGCACATGTAATTTCTAGGAATAAGATGTAGATAGTATCTTCTTGGGTTGCCCCATTCAACCCACTACATTACTTTATTCAAGTACTCCAGTTTATTCTAATCAGTAATACGGCATGCCAGTTCCATGGACTATCTGGCATGGGGCATTAAGAGGAGCATGCTATCAATTTTTATTCAGAAAGGCAAATGTGACAGACATTGGAAAAGGGAGAAAACAGGGAACAGGTCAGGAACCTATCACAGAGGGCCTCTAAAAGACTCTACCCAGCAGTGTATCAAAATATATGCTGAGACTCATAGCCAAACTTTTGGCAGAGTGCAGGGAATTTTATGAAAGAAGGGGGAGATAGAAAGACCTGGAGGGAACAGGAGCTCCACAAGGAGAGCAACAGAAACAAGAAATCTGAGCCCAGGGGTCTTTTCTGAGACTGATACTCCAAACAAGGACCATGCATGGAGATGACCTAGAACCCTTGCACAGAAGTAGCCCATGGCAGCTCAGTGTCCAAGAGGATTCCCCAATAACAGGAACAGGAACCATATCTGACATGAACTCATGGGCTGGCTCTTTGATTACCTCCACCTGAGGTGGGGACAGCCTTACCAGTTCACAAAGAAAGACAATTAAGGCAGTCCTGATGAGACCTGATAGGCTAGGGTCAGATGGAAGGAGAGGAGGACCTCCCCTATCAGTGGACTGGGGGAGGGGCAAAGGAGAAGAGGGAGGGAGAGTGATGGAGGAGAAGGCTACAGCTGGGATACAAAGTGAATAAACTGTAATTAATATAATTTTTTTTAAAAAAAAAAAAGAAGAGCATCCTATCCCACAATGTAAGAATTTGTCAGACAAGGCCTGTGAGGGTTAGTCTCCAAATAAATAAATAGTAATCTTCCAAAGTGTCCAGAACATAAAAGATGGAAAGGATTTAGCAATCTTCAGAGATTGGGATTGCTGAATGAGCCAGAAGAGCAGAATGCTGTGTAGAGCCCCTCCCTACACAGAAAGAGTATGCGTGGGAAACTGGTTCATCCTATGTTTTGTGTAGCAAAACTGTACCATTGCTGATGTCTTAGATTACTTTATTGCGCAAGATCTTTTTTTAGAGTGCAGAAGCTTGGTGCACCCTATACATGGCTGATCTCTTTTCGCTATGATAATTTTTTAAGTCATCTAGTCCATACTTTGCATCTCAGAAGGAATATGCCCTGTTTGTGTTTCTAGGCCTGGAGGGATGGTGACTCCGTGGGTAAAGCACCTGCCGTGTCACTGTGAGGACCTGAACTCTAATCCCTAAACCCATACAAAAACTGTACACGAGCGTGCTCAACTGTACTCTCGCACACCCTCTGTTCTGTAGGAGGTGAACAGAATTGCAGAGCCCGAGAGGCCTCCAGGCCATCGAGCTAAGCATAGAAGAGACCATCTCAAAGTGGAAAGGGGGGGCCGACGCCCGAGGCTGTCCTCTGCCTCAACAAACATGCTGTGGCAGGTTTGCGCCCGCAATCACATACACATACTCCGCACCACCCCACATATGCCAAGCAATGATTCAAGGTCTCATGTGGGTCTGCAGGGTTAAGTGGCAGGTGGGTGGCCCTTGGGTTTCCCAGCTGTGTAGCCCTGCCGCCCCTCATTCCCTGCCCTCCTCTGCTGTAAACGACTATCAGCAGGCAGTCTGTTCCTCTGTGTGGAGGGAGCCTTACCTGGCGGAGGTTCTGCGTAACTATATTTCACTTCACTGGTGTAATCATCCTGTCTGCAGATCCAGTGATACAGTCAAACAATTACCCAATTCAAACTTCTTCTGCTAATGTTCCCCAGCTCAAGGGCGTCTTTAATAGCAAAATAATGCTTGTTTTTTCTCCCTTCCCTCTCTGTTTTTTTCCTAATCTCTCCCCGATGAGACATAACATTAATTACCGCAGTTAACTGAAATTCTGTTTCTATTACTGCTTGCCACCTTTTTCATCTCACCTTCCGCCTCCCCAATTTCCCTCCTGAATGTAGGAGAGGGAAGAGCCATGGCAGCTGTTAGTCATGTTTACCTTTCCTCTGCCTGCCTCCCTGGTGCTGAATTTTAAGTCACATTGAATCAATGTGTGTGTGGTATGTGTGTGTGTGTGTGTGTGTGTGTGTGTGTGTGTGTGTGGTGCTTGTGTGACTGCTTCATATTCTCACTGTCATTTTGAGCTAATTGTGTTGTTTCCTCTTGTGTAGAAGGAAATCTTATCTGTTTTGGATTAAAATTCAATGAAGGTCATAGCGGCTGGAAAACTTACCAGACTGCTGCAATTAATGTTCATTTAGCTTTGATAAATTGGACCGTTCCTTTCAATAGGACTGGAGTGGATTGCTGAGGCAATAATTCTTTCATTAACTTAGTGATTCTGCCTGTAAGGAAGGACCTTGCCCTGTTTTTGTTTGTCATCTGTCATTTGAAGGATCTGGGCATATGTCAGAGATGATTTATCCTGATTGCAGTGTCTGGTTGTATCAAAAACACTTAAAGCCACTAATTATTTTGCTCCATGTAAATTGCTTGATTAAACAAATGTGAGGTTAGAGTTGAGGCAGAGAAAATTTGGAAGGGGGGTTGGGTTTCCACCTGTAGTTTTGACACTTTTGAAAGTATTACAAGTCCTTTCCATGGATTGTTAAAATATGAGTCTGTTGAAAGAATATGTTATTACATACATTATTTTACCTAATTCTTACAGCAATTCTTCATGGTAGTTTCTCCATATCACCTAGGAGAAAATTAAAGTACAAACATGTTAAATGTTTCATCTAATATTAGCAACACAGCATTTTTTATAAGCCATATGTTTGATAATAAATGGACTTGTGTGGTCCATCCTTGTATGGTTTTAGTCACTGCACATTAGGATTTTTAAATGGTCTGATATTGTTAACTTTTGCCGTTTATTGTTGGTGTATCACTGGGTGTAGAGTAAAATATTCATCCTCCATTAGAACCATGTAAAGTGGAGTTTTTCATAGCTAAGCTCATTTTCAGGTTTCTTTGAGACACCCTACTCTTTTCCATGGTGAATATATCAACCTGTAATATTTTCTGCTAACACTGTACCAGGGTTCCTTTTTCACTTAAATGGTATATGTAAAGCTTGTGCCATTTAAGCCAGGCAGGGTAGTACATAGGATGTTGGGGCACAGGGCCAAGATGATCATGAGCTGTGTAGTTCAAGAACCTCTCTCCGAACAAAAATGAGCCACCATGCCTGGTACCATATGCCTGTAATCCCAGCCACCTGGAACTCTAGAGTAAACAGTTCATAAGTTCAGGACTTTTTCAAGCCTGATGAGTAGCTTACCAAAGTTCTATCTCATCAACACAGCAAAGGAAAACTACAAATTATAGGGCCGTGGCTTAGTGGTGAAGCGCTTGCTCTGCGCTGGTGAGGCCCTGAGTTCAGTACCAACTCCCCCAAGACAACTCCAACACCAAGCAATACATCTTACTCTATACCAATCAACTAATGTAAATGCTTTAATGAAAGGAATAAGCTGAGTGCACAGTCATCGCCAACAACATGAAGAACAACCTGGTGGGTTTGTCTCAAAGGAAGTTTCCCAGAATCTGTTTCAGGTTTGCCTGACAGAATATTCATTGAGGATTCTGGGGAGTGTACAGAGGTAAATAACTACTAAGCTCTAGCCTCATAGTATGGTAAAGGGAAAGACGAAAGCTCGGCTTGATCATTCTAACACTGTCATTTAATTTTAAACCCTGCTACAAACCAGTAGCATCTCCATCCTTTGGAGTGATATACTAAGGGGCATCAAGCTTGCTGGCCTTGCCCAAGTCATATTGCTTAGGAAAATACAAATAAGGTAGCTGGATCATTGCATCTTTGGTAGCAAAAGGCTTGACCTTTCCAAGAGATTCTGTTGAAATTCCTCAGTTTTTGTCTCTCCAGCTCTCAGCCCTCCATTCCCTTTAAAATTAACAGGGAAAATGGTGAGATGCTAGGTGGTAAAGGCACTTGCTATGAAGCCTGATGACACAACTTCAGTCCTTAGGACACTTGATGAAAGGAAAGAACAGACTAGTGGAGGAAAGAACTGACTTCTGGAAGCCACATGCATACAAAGGAACACACACACACACACACACACACACACACACACACACACACACACACCTCTAAGCTTTCTCCATGGATACTCTTCAACTTTTGTTTGTTTAAACTCAGGATGATGCCTGAATTAAGTGCCTGAGGCCTGCTCTGTCTTAACTTTCCATAATAAGGACAGAAATACATAGGTGACAGAGGTTGCTTGAATGAAAATGGCCACCATATGTTCATATACTTGAATGTTTTGTTCCGAGTTGGTGAAGAGTTTAGGAAGGATTAGGGGTTGGAGCTTTTTTGAGGTGGTATGTCACTAGGAGCTGAGGTATCAAAAGCCCACTTTCTGCTTCTTTCAGAGCAGATGTGTATCCTCAGCTGCACCTCCAGTGCCATGCTTGCCTTTCTGTTGCCATACTTTCAACAAGATAATCATGGACTTCCCCTCTGAAACTTTAAGCAAGCCCTTAATTAAATGCTTTTTAGACTAAGCTGTCATGCTAAAGGTGGAAGTAGGTGTATCTTTGATTCTTGCCTGCTCTTGAGACTCTTTTCTTCCTGTTTGATTGCCTTGGCCTACCTTGATATGAAGGCTTTCACCTTGTCTTATTGTACCTTTTTTTGTCTTTTTTGGCTGTCATCTCTTAGAGGCTGGCCCCTTTCTGAAGAAATGGAAGACGAGTGGATCTGGAGGAAAAGGTGTGGGTGGGTTGAGCTAGGAGTAGTACAGTGAGGGGAAACTGTGGTTGAGATACAGTATATGAGAGAAGAGTCTATTTTCAATACAAAAATAAAACATGTTAACAAAAATGAGCATTTATGAAAACTAAGACATATCATAGAAATAAAAGTCTGTCTTGGTCATAATGTCTCTACAGAACATACACTAAGTAACTCAGTATCAGTAACTAAGACTATGGCTATGTCTTGGGCTTTGTGTACATGTTGGCCAGATCCATGGGAGCTAATCTAGGGCAGATGTGTTACTCTCCTATTTATAACTGAAATGGTTTTAGGTGATGATGTCTTACGTGATGCACATGTCTGGGCCATGGAAATGATTGAAGAGTGGTCTTGGAAGCAGAGAGAATTCAGAAGACTCAGATTTGTGATCTCTTTGAAATGTGATCTGATGTTACTTGAGTTATGCTCTCCTCTAGTGCAACATAGACTCAACAGTGGTACATCCATATTAAGTAGGGAGTACTCAGTAGATGGTAAGTACTTCTAAAGCTCAGAAGCTCTTGGCTGAGGAACATTAATAGAATCTCTTTCTATTTAATATCTTGTTAAGGGAAGAGTGTGAAGAGGAGCATACTTATAAACCCATAGCAGCTATGGTGTGTGTACAAGACCTGAACAAAATCAAGATGATCAGTTTTCTTGCTTGCAAGGGGGAGGGGCTAATGTACTCCCACTTCTAGCTGAGAAACTAATGACAATTAATGTCTTCTGGGAAAGGGAGAGACAGTTTTCATCAAAGGCATGGCTCTGGAAGGTCGAGGGCTCTTGAGTGTATGAGCCCAAACCCAGGAGTATATCGGCAGCAAAATTATACTCACTGGGAAATATAGAATGAGATCAAGAATGAGAGATAAAATGAGAGAGGAAATATAGGTAGGACGGAGAGGTTTGGGTTTATTTGGGCAGAGTTAGATGGAAGAGTAGGGGTTGAACAAGATTAAAATAGATTTATGAAATTCTCAAAGAATTTGTAAAAATAATTTTTATGACTGTCATGATGATATGCCAAGTCCATGTTCCTTACAGTCTATAATATAGCAGAAGGAACAGAGACTTAAAGAGGGACGTGCTTAGAATCACAGTTAGTCATTGTCAGAAGCTGAAATCCCTAAGTCCCCATCAATATGTGTTGGTAAGGCTACTGGAGAATATTTGCCTGAAATCCTGTAGATAGACAACACAAGGCTCTGCATGGAGCATCTGCTCATCTTTCTAAAGTTTTGAATAGCAGATGTTATAGACTGGACTGTAGAGTAAGACTCAAGCATTGAAGCCTTTGCCTAGCCTAGGTGTGACTACATTTGGAGACAGAGCATTTAAGGAGGTCATTTAGGTTGGAAGAGGTCATACGAATGGGGTCTATGGTGTCTTTATAAGAAAAGACAACAGTAAAGAATGTACACAGAGGAGAGTCTACCTGGAGACACAAGAAGTAGATGAGAGACCTCACCAGAAATCTACCATGCTAGAACTTTGATCTTGGCCTTGCAGCCCCAAATCATATTGTCTAAGCCACTCATTTGCTGTTACTTTTAGGCAAATGTCTTATTTTCTGACATAGCTGGGAACTGAGGGTGATGTGCCCCCAGTCTTCAGTGGCTGCAGTGACCTCACAAGTTGGAAGAAAGAAATGGAGAGTAGCAAAAAAGTTTACAAAAGACAGGCACAATGGGTGCCTGGTATATAAATTAAATGAATAGATGGGCAGCAAGTGACTGATTGATCCCGCCATACACCGCTCCTCCGTGACCTTTTCTCAGCAGGAAATGCAGATTCAGAGGATGCAGGGAAGAGAACAGATGACAGCTCTCCATGTCGTCACTGCAGCAGTTTTCAGAGTGTTTAGTATATTCCAGTACGGTCTTTGTTGTACGATAGCTACTTCCTCGAGTTTTGTGAAACTTCCTGTTAGTGATGATTCAGAGAAAAGATATGGGAGAATATGCCATATGAACGAACAAAATGAGGAAGCCCACTACCATTTTTAGCCTCGTCACCCAGACTGAGATCTAGCATCTTCTCTCTGTCTGTCCCTCTGTCTCTGTCTCTTTCTTGGCTATACCACTTATGACAAGGTCTTATTATGAAGCTAACCTGAAACTTTCTATGTAGACCAGGTGAGCATGTAACCACAGAGATCTGCCTGCTTTACCCAAGTTTTCCCCATAATCCTGAGTACTAGAATTACAAGCATGTCTCCTCCACTCCTGGCTGGATTCCTCATCTTGAGCCCATCATTTTCTCACTGATATCGGTAGAATGCAAGGAGGCTAACTCAAAGGAAGGGTCCAGATGTTATTTAATCTGTTTTCCTATTATCCCAAACATCTAAAAGATGATGTTGAATGAAATGTTATAACTCAAGCCTAGAAGGAAATCTCTAACCTGACAGAGCTTTATATCAGTGGATCTTAGGCTCTGAGGCCACTCGGTTGAAGTGGTTGGTATATCACTTATAGGAAATGCTGCACAAATGGAAGTTGGAAAGTTGTAAAGCTCTTCTAAGTGCAGATGCCCGGTTTCTATTTCTGTGTTTTAAATGGTTTTTATTATAAATTTTAATGCATGCATTCAATGTATCTTAATGCCATCTATTCCCAAGTAGCCCCCTGCTACTCCCACTGATCCCTCCCTAAAATACATCCACATCTCACCTTCACGTCTTTTTTAAAATTACATAAGTCCACTTTGAACATCTGCATGAGCACAGCTATAGAGCCATCCCCCAGAGCCCAGGAAACCTAATCACAGCCACACCTTTCACAACCTGAATGCCACTTCCTCTTGCCTGCAGTTCCTTCGCTAGGGATGGGGCCTAATGACAGCATCTTCACTGGCTTTGTCTTGTAAAAGTCTTACACAGGTAGCCACAGCTTATGTGAGTCCATAATACCCTGTTTATTAGACTTTACATTTAGGACAGTCGGTACCTCAACTCTTAAAAGATGGCTTAGAAGAAAATGAAATAGTCTAAGCATAACGTCCAACACCTCACCTGGCACTTGGCAGGTGCTCAGTTCATTGGAGTTGTGGTTATTATTACTTACAGCCACCCAGGCGGCCTATTGATTGGAGATTCTGAAACCAGGGACTCTCTCGTAGAAATGAAAGGCCAAGCTTATGTTTTTCTGGCTAATTCCACCGCAGGCTGCTTTCATTAGTCTCCTTGCTTCAGGAAGGTCATCAGCCATGGGTAGTGACAGTTGGGAGACTCAGAACCTCCCCGGGGAGCGCCTGCTCTGGGGAAGGAGGAAATCTGTAGGGCCTCACCGAGGAGAGCAGAGTGAAAAATGAGGCTGTGAAGCAACAGCAGCATCTGGGTCATCATTTCTGCACCAGGAGGTCAACTGGCTCTGTAAACCAAGCTGCTGCCAGAGCGGTCTTTGTTTAGGAATTAATTAGGAGTGGCAAAAAACTGCTGCCCGAGCATATTTGGGTCTGTGGAAGTTATAAAAAGCAGATGGATTTTACACAAATGCATTTTTCACCCTTTAACACTTTATGAACGAGCAGGAAGCATGGGGGAATGGGCATTGAAGAGGGATACATGAGCCCTCCCTCTGTCCTACTTTTGTATGCATGACTCTGTCACATGCATGACTCTGTCCTTTTAGTTACTGCTGTTTGTGCATCAGTACAATACTAGTATTAAGATCATAGTCTGGAGGTTTTATTTCATTGCTGTGGCAGTCTAGATAGGAGGCTATTTTCAACCACCTATTACACATGAGAGAGGAAAATTATTCTGCCAGAAGAAATACATCTCAGACTTGAACACAGAGTGTGGAACCCCTAGGGTGATGCCTTTAGCTGGGATACCATTTCTTCACATTCATCCTAAAACATCATTACCACTGCAGTTGAAAATGTCTCAGGGATGGACATTGGAAACAGGAGAAAACAAGTAACAGGACCGTAGCCTACCACAAAAGGCACCTGAAAGAATTTACCTAGCAGTGTATCAAAGCAGATGCTGAGACCCATAACCAAGCCTTCGGCAGAGTGTAAGGAATCATATGAAGGAAGGAGGAATTAGCATATCCTGGAGGGAACAGGGAGCCCCACAGGGTCCAAATATATCTGAGCACAGGGGTCTTCTATGAGATTGTTTATTCAACCAAGGACCATGCTCAGAGATAGCCCATGGTAGTTCAGTATTCAAGTGGGTTCCCTAGTAAGGGGGACAGGAATTGTTTCTGACATGAACTCATGAGCTTCCCCTTCCCCCTGAGGGAGGAGCAGCCTTGCTAGGTCACAGATAAAGACATTGCAACCATCCTGAAGATACCTGATAAGCTAGGGCCAGATGGAAGGAGAGGAGGACACCCCCTCTCAGGGGACTAAGAAGGGGGCAGGGAGGAGATGAGGGAGGGAGGGGAGGAAAGAGGGAGAGGGCTACAGCTGGGATACAAGTGAATTATTTATAAATAAAAAATATTAAAAAAAAGTTTAACACTCAGAAAAAAAAGAAAATGTCTCTTAAAAGGTGAGTGAGGACCATGAAGATGGGTTCTTGTAAACAGTTTTTTTCATGCATGGGCCAATAAAGAACATGAGCTGTAAAGAACATTCCTTTTATAGGCAGAACTTAATCACCCTCAAATACTTAATTTGCTGTTAATAATAAACAACACTAACATATCTGTATGTTGCCTTGGCAGTTTCAGGACCATGTCCGACATCTGTGATGGCTGGATTTGGATGTCAGATTGACTGCCACTGGTAAAACATACCCGTGTGTCTGTAAGGGTTGGGGAATATCCAGATAGGATTGGTGTTTGGGACAGTGACTGGGAGAAAAATGCCTGTCCTCTCGAGAGTGTCGCTTACCTTCCAATGGGTGGCTCAGACCAGCAAAATGCCCAAGTGCAATTCAGTGATCCCGCACTTGTTGAGTGAGTGTACATCTCACTGCTGTAATGATCTTCTATTAACATCACACTTCAGCTTTCTCGGCCTTTCAGTGTGAACTTAAAATTCGTGACTCTCCATTTCTAGACTTTCATTATAGAATGCTGAGCTTCCTGGATTAGCTAGCTGCTAGCTACTCCGCCTCTCCAGGATACAAATTGGTATTGCCAGATTATCTAGCTACTGTAAGTACTGAGGAACTCAATCTAACAAGTCCTGTTTATATATATATAAATGTGGTTTCCTGAAGGAAATTGAAAAGGATTTTAAAATGTAAGGTGTCGCGGTCTTAATTTGAACACAGATTAACAAGCAGTTCTGGTAGGAGCTCAAAAGATCATAATGCTGATGGAAATAGAGACAGTAAATATTGGGCTCATGAGGTTTTACATGGGAATGAACACTTTATTGCAAATTAGAATAGAAGCCATTCATGTTATAGTCCAACAAATATTTTTTTCTGCGTTTTTTATCTGTGTCCAGAAATTTTTTGAGAGGGTGTTAATGGTAGGTGAATTTGGTCAAGGTGGTGTATTAGACAAACAGTGGAATAGTTACTGCTAGCTGTTGTTGTTGTTGTTGTTTGGTTTGTTGGCTGGTTAGCTTGTTTGTTTTACCAAGTTGGTATTAAGAATCAGAAGGAAAAGAGAACATAAATATTTGAAAAGCATGCTGCATGACCAGAAAAGGATACAGCTAAAAGTTGTGGACAAAGAGGATATGGTATTTAAAGGGATTAGTTACTTTAAAATAAGTAAATCAACTTTTAATGAAATAATGAAAAATTAGACAGACTCTAGCCGTTATAGGATCCAGATTATAAAATTTTAGACTCATTTGAAAGATTTTCTTCTTATCATTGAGGGAGGCTTTGACACCTTGCTCCTACAGGCTAGGTTTTCTTTGGATATTTCCAGGGCATGAAGAGGATGCTAAACAATGGACCAAAAGGCTCAGATGCAGCTCAGCCTGGTGACAGACCATGAAATTATATATGTTGTGCTTTCTTGGCAAGAATACAAGAGTTTTGTGGTAATGGGAATCCTATCCAACCTCCTAATAAAGGATTGGGAGGTTAGGCAGCATATAGCAGGGACAAATTCCCTAAAAGCAGCTGTTGTAAAGTTGATGCATGAAGAGAGTGCAGTAATGCTAATACTTGCAATGAAGAACAACCAGGATGTTGGTGATCTATTCGTGTGAAATATCTTTGGAGGAAAACAGCAGTCAACAAGTGGAGCCTGTACAGAGAGGGGCTATGTGGGCTGCAAATATCAATACCGGTGGAAAGTAATGGCCAGAACCTGACGGAGATCACATCATTGCACCATGTTCTAGATACTGGACATGCAACTAAGGGATTTAATGCCTGCCCTTTTAGATTTCAGCCTTGCTTTGATTCCAGCCTTCCTGTCTCTGCCCATGCCCCTCCTCTGTACAATACAAATATTTACTCCATGTCATTTAACACTGGAGTATGTAAACAGTTGTTTGTTTATCCTTAAATGGGTTCACAAGTGTTTTTCCTGAGTCTCAGAGGAAATTCTAAACTTACACTTTTAAACAGCATTGAGTCTATAAACACTCTCAGGATTCTTGTATTTAGACACAATATTTCATATTACAGACAGATTGCAATTGTGGGACTGTAGGTGCAACGTTACACTATATTTCATATTACAAGACGGACTAATTTGAGGCACTGTAGATGCAACATTACCATATTAAGATGAAGTTTTTGAGTGTCCAGTTGATAAAGGATGCTTTGTGATGATTAATCTTCATTGTCGTCGTCATTGGATTTAGTATCTCTTTAGGGGACTGGTAAGGCATACATGTGGATGTAACTTGCAGGAATGTCCAACATCATTCCATGGGTTGAGAACAGGTATGGCATAAAAGAGGAAAGAGTAGAGAACCAACCTTCCTTCTCTCTACTATTTGACACATTAAAATATGAAATATTATGTTCTACCTGACTTTCCATGCCATAATACACTGATCCCTCTGAAACCAAGAGCTCAAATAAAATTTCTTCTCTTAAGTTGTTTCTATCAGATATTTAATCAAAGCAAGAAGAAAAGGAGCTAATGTATCATCTTTGCCTATTCAGCCACAGACATGTTCATTTACATTATTAGTATTAATATTATTTTATAGAAAATAAAAGGAGGTTGAGAGATACTCACTACAGCCAGGATCACAAAAGCACTCAAGAGAAAGTCAAATTAGTATCTGGACATCATAATGAGAAGTTGTGTCCTCGGAAGACGGTGAGTACTTATGAGAATAGCTAATGACAGAAATGTAATCTCAAGGTAAGCAAGATGCAGGGAAATGTTTCAATATTTCTATTTTAGCATTTCTATGATGTTATAGTCATAGAAACAGTAACACTTCTGAATTATACCCACGAGATATTTTAAGTAGTCAAAGTTTAAGTACCATTAACCAAGGAACTGGGCATGGCATTTGGAAAGCAGGTCATGGGAAGTTACCAATTGACAGGCGAGAAATTTTAGTGTAGCAACAGGAGTAAGATCTTTCCCTCCTCAGTGGGTAGGTTTACTGCTTAGCCATAGACCGTATCCTAAGACTCAAGAGAGTAGATTTTAAGATCCCTTGTTACCACAAAATGCTACTATTTTTTAATCAGAAAATACAATAACTTGAGAGTTGGGAGTTTACATGTTCAAAATCACAAAAAGATGATAGTGTAATATTAAAGATAAATAATTGACGAATCTGAATTTAAATATTTTACTTCTGGTTATGACTTCAATACGTTAACTAATTTGAACTGTGGCTTCCTTATCTTTAAAGTGGGAAGAAAAACAGCACTATCAAGTGGCCATGAGATCTGAGAGTTCAGTAGAAATGAAGTGAAGAGCCCAAGCCTGTGGTGCAGAACATGTGCCGAGAAAATGAAGGGAAAAGCCAAGAACTTGGTGCCAGGTAGTCAGTTCAGGTTTAAGTGCCTGCATTTTTAGGCACTTACCATGGGAAACTGACTCGTGCCTAATTTCCACCTGTGCGATATAGAATTGTGGTTTTACTTAGTCCACGCTGTTCCTGTTTGCATTAAAAATTATGCTATGACGAGGTGAGTCTAGCACCGTGGCCACAGCCAAGTTCACCTCTAGAGGGTTAGACTTTCTTCAATGCTTCTTGTTTCTTCCTATTTCTTTCTAAGATAGATGCTCTATAAGGAAAAGATGAGAGCCCATAGTTCTTTTCCAAAGGCAATATTATTGATTTTTTCCCCCTTTGGATCCTAGAGTTGAGAAGTAGTTGTAGAATGCAACCATTTCTACCAAAACAATCCTGAATTTTGGGGGTTAGATGCTCCCACCCTCAACACGGAACTAGAGGCAATTATAGCATGAAATATAATTAAATATGCACTTCTGAAGTTGGGCTGTGCACTGGGGGGATTGTCTTTAAATTGTCATTCCTGTAGCAAAGACACCTGTTATGCTAATGGGGCTTCTTCAGGCTCTCCACTGGGGGCCTTGATGCTTTCTCAGCAGAGCTACTGTGAATACATTACAACCCCTGCTGTACTTTCTGGTCTAGCATCTCCTTGCTTTTTCTCAAATGTAAGCACCTTGGATTCTTAATTTGGCCTCCTTAATGAAGCACATGGTTGGGAGAAGTGCTTAAGTTGGAGCCCTCACTGGAGAGAATACCTAATGGGAAAAGATTAGAAGAGAAACAAACATTTATTGAGCCTCTGCCAAGCACCAGGCATCCTACTGAATGCTTGTCTGTGTTCTACTGTTTAATTCACAGCATCATGCAAACTAGATATTTTATTCAGCAGGTGAAATCAAAATTCAGAGAGGACTCCATTTACTAATTTTCTCATCTAATATTTCTTAAACAATCTCTACGGCCTGCCCTGTGTGACAAGTACCATTCTAACAATCTATACTTATCATCTAGTCTAAAAGGTTTAACAATAATATTAACTAGAGTGGCCAAGTTGAGACTGAGGCTGCAGCAACATTAACTATCTCATTTAAGAACATGGCATAGGTCTCATTAGGACTGTCTGCATTGTTTTCCTCTGTGGCCTGGTAAGGCTGCTCCCCACTCAGGGGGAGATGATCAAAGGGCCAGCCCATGACTTCATATTAGAGACAGTCCCTGTTCCCCTTACTAGGACACCCACTTGGATACTGAGCTGCCATGGGCTACATCTGTGTAGTAGTTCTAGGTTATCTCCATGCTTGGTCCTTGGTTGGAGTATCAGTCTCAGAAAAGACTCCTGTGCCCAGATTTTTTGCTTTCCTTGTGGAGCTCCTGTGCCCTCCAGGTCTTTCTCTCTCCCCCCTTCTTTCAGAAGATAACCTGCACTCTGCCCAAAGTGTGGTTATGAACCTCAGCATCTGCTTTGATACCCTACTGGGTAGAACCTTTCAGAGGAGCTTTGTGGTAGGCTCTGGTCCTGTTTCCTGTTTTTATCATCTTCCAATATCCGTCCCATTTGCCTTTCTGAATGATGTTTGATCATCTTACCCAGGGTCCTCCTTCTTGCTTAGCTTCTTTAGGTGTACAGATTTTAGTATGTTTATCCTATATTATATGTCTAATAGCCACTTATAAATGACTATATACTGTGTGTGTCTTTCTGCTTCTGGGATACCTCACTCAGGATGATCTTTTTTAGTTCACACCATTTGCCTGCAAATTTCATGATTTCCTTGATAGGCTAAGGTCAAATGGAAGGGAGGAGGACCTCCCCTATCATTGAACTTGGAGAAGAGCATGGAAGGAAATGAGGGAGGGAAGATGGGATTGGGAGAGAATAAGGGAGGAGGCTACAGCTGGGATATAGAATGAATAAACTGTAATTAATATAAAAAATAAAATTAAAAAATATCATGCTATAGGCAGTGGCACAGCAAGAATCCAAGTGAATATAGGATTACATTGGACTGACTTTTTTGAAACAAGAATACCAGGAGCTTGATCATTCTCTTCCTTAGGTTTCATTGTCCATCTCATTTGCACAAAAGACTGTTTCACACTTTAACTTTGTGTACTATAAAAGCTTTCATCTTTCTTTGCAGAGAGCACTGGGACACGCTTTCAGCAAAGAAAGGCATGGGGGACTGCCAGAGGTACTGACAACTGAGATCACAAAAGCGAAACAAGTTGCTTCCTCCTTGTGAGATCAAAGAAAGCTCCCGGGAGGAGGAGGTCATTGATTAAGGCTTTCAGTGTGGCATTGGATTTTGGCCATCAGTGAATAATTTACAACTTGTGTCTCTCAGTTATGGGGGTTTTATAATAGATAACATTAAAAAGATCTTATAGACAGAGATATATCTCAAACTGGCTCCCAATATCTACACAATGCTACACGATTAGTGTAAGTATATCTGTGTATCCATGTTCACATGTGTCTGCATGTGTGGAGGCTGCGGGCCAATACCAGTTGTCTTCTTAAACCATTCTCCATCTTACTTTTTAATGAAGGATCTTTCCCCAATCCGAAGCTAGCTGATTCATCTAGACTGGCTTGTCCGCAAGCTCCAGCTTCCCAAGAAAGATATTTAACACTAGGCTACACCGTGAGGGGGTGATTGATCAATACAGGGCTTTAGCCTATGGAATCTCTTAGAATAGAGGAGGAGAAAAAAAATAAATTGTCTGTGACAATTAGATACATCAGAGAAGTTTCGTGAGGGAGTGGTGGGGAAACTAAATTTATAAGGACTCCCTACAAACAATAAGTTACGGTGTCTCTAAGCATTTTAGAGCAGAAACATTTTACCAAATAAAACACTTTGTGGACTTGATAATAGGTAAGACCTCAAGAGACCTGCCCCTCAGTGGAAGTTTGGAGAAGTTGGGGAAGGGATATCTGGGTTTCTCTTAGCTGACACGCCACATCATTAATGATTTGCACACTCTAGAAAATGTGACTGGAATATTATTAAACCACTCCCTGCATCGTGAAACTGATGGAGGAACTAAGAGCTGAAAGACCATGGCACCAGCTCTGGTTATTTATCTAAGGGCTGACTATAACACCACTGATAGGAGAAAACTTTGATTCTGTTTGATATGCAGTGAACTTCTATGTGGGTGCTGGGAACAGAACCTGTCACCTCTGGCTCAGCAGTAAGTGTTACTAACTGTCAAGTTAGCATTGCAGCTCTCATTTGGTTTCTTTTCTGGTGTCTTTTTACAAGTCCAGTATTTGATCCAGGACACTTTGTTGCATTTACTCCTCATATCTCCTTAGTCTCCTTATTGGTCTTTCATTGTTTATTGTTACTTTGGTACCTTCTGAGAGTACTAGCCAGATAATAGGCTAGTTTTATAATAGTTTAGTTTGACTTTGACTAATATTTTCTCATAATAGGACAAGGACTGTGAATTTGGAAGAGAAATACCATGAAGTGAAGGGCCTTTACCCTTTACATCTTATCAATATGTCGATTGCACCCGCGTGACTTACTGAGGATGATAAATGTGGTCAGTTTTGTTTGAGGTGGTGTATTCCCGGCATTTGTACGCTTCAGTTACTGTTTATCT
The DNA here is from genome assembly GCF_907164565.1 of Psammomys obesus. NCBI lineage: Eukaryota > Metazoa > Chordata > Mammalia > Rodentia > Muridae > Psammomys > Psammomys obesus. Next base: position 7,830,673 of record NW_026591643.1, on the reverse strand, counting down.
ACTTTATTATCTATCATTTAAAAACACATTTCTAAGTAAGTGTGTGCTCAAGGAGGAGGGAATCAAGATCTACTCACTGAAGGGAGGAGGGTCAAAGAATTTTTGGACATTTGTTAAAACCATTTTGGACATTAGTTAAAGTCATTAAGAAATATTTGGGTGATATACCCTGAGATTCTGAAAATAAATCCTATTATTCATGATCTTTTTCCCATTAATAATCATTTATTGATTTTAAGTGTTGTAATTTAGCACATGAGTACAGAAAGGCATTGTAATGGAAAATAGAAGCAGAAGAGAAGAGAATACATACTTATTACAGACGAGGTTTGTCTATTAGGATCAGGATATGTGTCCAGGAGGAGAGGTATGCACAGTGCTCATCAGTCTTGCTGTTCTGCTCTCTCTTTTGGATGTGCCCTTACCTTTGAGTAGTCATTTAGAACAGTTTTTATCCATGGAGCATTTGGGAAGTTACATAAGATCTTGATGATATAGCACAGTTGACTGGAAAACTCAAAAAGGAAGAAGAACAGGCATGTGTATCAACTGTCACCAACTGTTGTGCAATGTGAGGATACCCAGGATGGGTTATTGAACATTCAGCATCAGATCAGTTCATTTAGTCATTGGAACAAATCGCATGTCAAAGGTGGCCTTTGAGACAGTCTCTGGAAGTTGAGTTTCACTGAAAGCATTCTAAGTGATTGGCATTCAATAGCTGGGTGTAAAGACAGTGTTAACTTTGGATAGTATGGCCAATTGCAGGACATAGGTCATTGTATGTGGGATAGAGCAGGTGCTGTGGCAGTGGTTATATCTTGTCCTGGGACCCTGCTATGGGTGCTCTCTTCAGCTTCCTTTCTACCACAATGTGAACTGCTTTGTCATGCTCCTCACTTCCATCACTCCATCCATGAAGGACTAAGGCTTCTAATGTCATGAACGAATCAAGTCTTTCTTGCACAGTTTCTATCACACACATTGTCCTAGCAAAGGTAAAACCGAATAATACACCTTAGTTCTTAGGGTACCTCTAAACAAATTTGATGGTTCAACACACATTCAAAGAGCTAACTTCAACTTCGTCAGCCTGGAGTCCTTAGTTGTCACAAAAGGTGTTGCTAAAGCCCTTGTTACAGGTATGGTTCTGCGATACTAGTGTGTGAGCACTTGTTCAGTTCTGCTTATGGTTTCCAGAAACTTATGTAACTTGTCTCAAGTTTCTTTCCCCCTTTGAAACAGGATCTTGCAATTTAGGATAGATTTAAGCTTGTGGCACTGTTCCCATCTCAGCCTCCCGGGTGCTGGGATTTAGGCATTAGCCACCATGCCTAGCCTTTGTCTTACGGCATCTTTTGTATGCATGTGCTTTCTTCCTACCATCTTCTTTTAGGCAAGCTTCATATACTCCTAGGATTAAGAGAGTCTGCACATTCTGATGTATAAGAGGATATAAAGCTGGAGTATGGAGAAGGCTGGCCATGTTTTCATCTTCTTTCTCTCTGTCTTTATACATCTCTGTGCTCTGACTTTTTCTCTTGAATAAATAGAAAAGAGCTGCCCTGACATGGAAAGCTGTGAGTTTCCCCACCGTTTTTAAACATTACTGATAGTGAAAATAGGTACCATATTTTCAGAGCTTGCTGCATGTACACATCTATGCCAAGCACTTTCCATGCATCACCTTATTTCTACAACAATGGGATAGGAAAGGGTTCCATTATTATATGATCACAAGGCAACTGAGATTCGGAGAGATAATGTTATTGGCTACAGCCATGCAACCATATAGGGCAAAACCAGGATTTGAAAACAGGCTTGTCTGATCATAATGTCTCTCTGCTTGGTAATATAGAGCAGATGCACTACTAGAGATGTGAATGCATTTCAAAACATAATTCCTAAGCACTGGGTAATGACAGAAGCAGAAGCTGGGAAATAACTGATGTGCTTATTGGAAAACAGGATTCAGTGGACAGTGAGCTCAGAGAAGGAGCAGTTTGTCTGGATACACAAAACCATTATTATTTTTTTTTCAATTTATATTTCATCAATACACTCCCACCCCTTGAGAACAAGGGTATTCTGGTCTGGTTAGTCATTTCTTGGAATACTGTGCTCAGTTTGTAGCATTATATTTATGAAAAATATTATCAGAATAAACCATGTCCAGAAGAGATTAGCCACAGGGTAGTGAAAGGGTTCAAAAGCATATTACCAGGACTCTAAAAATAATTGGGAGGATTTAGCCTGAAGAAGACAAGACTTGGAGATGTTGAGGGGAGGATTATTATTTCAAAACCAGAGTCTCTCTGGAGTTACACCTGATTCTGATTCGTGTGGGCTCAGGACTGAGGGATCAATAGGAACAAGCCATGTGGTAGCTATGTCTAGTCTTGTTTTTAAAAGGAACAATAGCAAAAGCAACCAGAATTTAAATAGACTATTTCAAGAAATATGGCTTACTCCACCGTGCCTGTATTTGTTAATATTTTTTCTGTGTAAGCTGTATAAATCCAAAAGACTAAAAGATAAACAGGGACTTTAATTCTTCAAAGAACTAAGATGACCAAGGCTTCTTTGAGTCTTAGGAATAGATAGATAAAAATGTACATAAACAATCAATGGGAATCTGAATTTCCTCTTTCCTGCTTTATTCTGTGTGGATTTCCTTCTTAGGAACATCCTTGCCTGGTAATAAGATTTTCTTCTGTTATTAGAAACTGTGGTGTGTGGTAGGGATTATTCCTTGTTTTTATATAAATCAAATGGGCAGACAGTAATTTGTTCATATGTCTATTATCTCTTTTATTTTTGTAAAGCTTTAACATATTGCTAACAACTTGGTAGCTTAGAACAACACACATTTGTTATCTAGTTTGAATTGAGAATTTTTAAAATATGTCTGTGTTAAAAGTGTGGACAAGATTGTTCTCTCTGTGAACTTTAAAGGATGCATTTCTTTTCTTTTGTAGCTTCAAAGCCATTGTCATTCCTGGACTGTGGCTTTTTTTCTCTACCCACAATGCTAACAGGAGTAAGTTGGAAACTCCCCATGCATTACTGCCTTTTATTTTTGCCCCCTGATCCATTTATAAGGAAGACCCCTGTGTTTCTAAGGGTCTTCTGAGGAAGACCCTTCTCCTATACCATCCAGACAGTACAGGACAATTCTCCATAGTGATGACACATGGTTAGTAACATTGAATTCATCTACAACTTTGACTGTCCTTTGTCATGCAGGTTGACGGATTTATATGCTTCGGTAGTAAGGAAACAGACTCCTGTCAGAGCCCTTATTTGGCAGACAACAAATGTGAAACAAATTGTTCTATTATTATCATTGGTAACTCAGGTTATGTTTGCCACCCTTAAACTTATCCTCTGGCTGGCCAGATTTAAACAAGATAAAGTAAGAATATTAACCTAGAACACTGACAACGCGGCCACTTCTGATGAGAACTGATAGACTGAGATCAGAAAGAAGGAGAGGAGGACCCCCCCATCAGTGGACTTGGGGAGGGGCATGCATGCAGAAAGGGGGGGAGGGTGGGACCGGGAGGGGAGGAGGGAGGGGCTTATGGGGGAATACAAAATGAATAAAGTGCAATTAATAATAATAATAATAATAAAAGAATATTGGAGGAGATGTTATGTTGTTATAAAATGAAACCAGGTTCTTATTATAGTAGGGAGGAAATCAGTTATATGTAAAATAGGGGAAATCAGTTAGTATTTGGTAGGGATATTCATTGCTAGGTAACAAATACAATTACAAACTGCAATTTTCTCATATTTTGATATTTGAATACCATATCCTGCAGCTCTGCCTATCCACAGGGAAAACAAGTTGGTGATCTCTCTTACTGATATGAATTCTTCCTTCTTCCTGGGTGAAGCCCTGATAAATTCTGTGTTCAAATTTTCTATCTTGTTTATGTGGTTCTTTGATTCCTAAATGCCACAGTCTACTTGAAAAGTGTTATTCCCCTCCAAATAGAAAGTAAATAAAGATTACAATAATAACTTTAAAAATAAAGGCTATTTCCCTACCTAAGAAGGATACATTAAAGAACAATCCTGAAAATATCCTAGAGCAGGCTTTTACAAAATAATCATAAGACCAAAGTTGCATAGGGGAATGAAAACAATGAAAATTCTCTTAACCAAAGGAAAAAAAATGTTGCTTCTAGAAACACATGAAAACATAAGGTTTTCCATAACTGAGAACTTTGCCCTCTCTGCCTGCTGCTAGCTGAAATTGGATGGGACCATGAAATCCTAACCAATTTTATCCCACCACAGGTGCCTGGAGTGATATATTTCCAGTCAAATGCACAGTTTAGGGCTACAGATGGTGGGAGGGATGGAAAGCAGAGATAAGAACAAGAAGGGGGTCGTTGGAGACACTTTATGAAATGGAACATGGTGTTAATATTTCTTGCTTGGGTTCCTGAAGATTCTAGCAAGAAGCTAGCCTAGGAAGTTGGACATAACCTTTGGCTGATAATATGCAACTCCAGAATGATTTTCAAGCATAGCCATGAAAGCAGGGTCGGATTCTTCATACAAACCTTGAGAGGGTTGCGGATATATGACAATCTTTAAGGTCAAGCCAAATTGAAAACAGCTGCCTAAGCAATACCCCCTACTAGGGCCAGCATGTGGTCTGAATAAGTCCACTCTACTGCTTGGCCTGATTTCTATCAGCGAGTAGTCTCAGCTTGCACTAGTCTCTGTGACCAAAACATGCATAGGCTTGTGCTCCTGAAGAGGGGGAGGTTGTCGGTTCGTTTATGTTTCCATATGACTTTATTATCATTGTAACATAAACTTAGAACAGAGTGTAGTTATGCTCATTCCTTTATCTATAGTGTCAGGATTAGCATCTCTTATGTATTAGACTCTCAGAATATTTGTGCCACAAGCATTTGTTAATGACATTGTGATTATTTTCCCACTTATTCACTGGAATAAGGCTTAATGGTACACATGTACATAGGCACATGTACATACAAAAAGACCTTCAAAAGACCGTTATAGCCACATCCGCAGTATACGCTCTGCTGGCTTCCAAAGCCAGCATTTCCGGTGAAGTCAAGCTGTATGTCCTTTGTCTTCCTATCTGTGCTTAGTTCTAGTCCTGGGAAGGGTATGTAAGCTTCCCAGATTGTTGTTGTTGTTTATTCTTTCTTTCTTTCTTTCTTTCTTTCTTTCTTTCTTTCTTTCTTTCTTTCTTTCTTTCTTTCTTTCCTTCTTGTTGAACTGAACTAAGCTAATTCCTCAGAGAAGTGAGTGACCTAAGGTAAAGAATGCCTAGTCACATTGTTAGGTAATGTTGTTCTCTGGAACCTTCTAGTTCTCTTCCTCACTTCCAAGATCCCCTGAGGAAATCACCATTTCTGATGCTTCTGATGACAGCAATCTTTCGCTGGCACTTCAGAAGTTGTGCATATTTATTAGATATGGTTTATGCCATGCTTTAAATGAGGTATTTATGTTTTTGCTGACGAGCGAGCGTGTTGCCAAGACGCAGTGCTTGCAATGGAGTCCACGTCGCTGACTTCCCTACTGTCTTGGCATGTGTTTGCTGAGACAAGAGAGGAATGCGATTATTTAAGAGAGTAACCAGGATCCCCAACTGCCTTAACTAATAATAACCTCTCCACCCTCTGCTCACATGGAGATTGCTCAAAGGAACTCAGTGCTCATTGCATGTAGCAGTTGGTGAGGTTCAGCAGAGAATCACCACAGCTCAGGGCTCTCTATTGGTGGGTTTTTAACTTGAGTCAGAGTCCTCAAGGTCAAAGCTGGACTGTGTCCTGTCTCCTTACCTGGAGAGCATCTGAAATCCAGAACAAACTTTTTGCAAAAAGGAAAATGGGACAGAGCAGTAAAGAAGGAAGGGAAGAAGTAATAGGAAGAGAGGAAGGAAGGGAAGGGAGGAGGAAAGGAAAAACAAAATGTGGAGTGGAATCTGAGCTAATATGGAAAGCTCCTCTTGAATGGATACTTTCCCTCTTCCCAGGAAAGCCACCTTTGTACTCACATACATCCTGAAAGCACGGATGATCAAATACATGTTAATCCTCACAGCCCTCTGTGATTCAGAATGCACCATTTACACGTGAAAAAAAATCTACGGGAAAGAAAGGCTAGGAAGGGCTTGAGAGGGCATGGCCATAGACCATAGACCACTTTACCAAAGAAGGTTATGGCTGTCAAGAGGACATTTAAAAACAAATAGAAAAGCATAGGCTCTCTGAAAGACCCAGTATTCTTTTTTTTTTTTTTTTTGTCCTTCTTCTTTTTCTTCTCATTTTATGTCTTAGAAAAGAGAGGGTCAGAAACTTGAAATGTTCATTTGTCTTACTTTTATATCCATTTTGAGCAAGGATTGAAATAGACAGCCCTAGTGCCTCAATGTTGTACAATTTGCTGTGTATTTTCTACTGGGATTCCATTGGCCTCTGCCTCAAGGGATGGCAGATACATGTGAAATGGATAAGAGATAAGCAGATATTCCCAGCAAAGATACAACACAGGCACACAAAGACGCTTCTAGATGCAAGGGACAGCATCTACCTAAGAGAGGAAGTGATTTAGTGAGGATGAAGCATAGGATTCATTGGGGAAGCATAGCAGGTGATAGGATGAAGGAAGTGTGGTAATGAAGGCTGAAATTTTTGTCTTGAGGGCTATGTAGATGAATGCCTTCCTATGCAAACAAAGGACAGACTTTAGGAACTTGAATAAATGGTTGGTGAAGCATAGCTTGGTTGGGAGACTCAGCAAATACAGATACAGGATGCCAACCTGACCAGTCCTTCCCTGAGACTGATATGGTAGAAGAAAGTGTCTTATTTATAGTTTTTCTCTGACTTACAAGGCATGCTGTGGGATAGAGGTGTGTGAGCACATTCCCCACCCCCAGTGTTTCCCACACATCCAGACCCCAGACACACAAATGAATGAATAATAAATTAATAAATGTGGAATAAACTATAGACAGTGAGAACAAAGTTCACCTACTACCCTACAGCCCTGCATGAATACTTGCCACTGCTATGTCTCTTTTCTTGCCTGAGACTGCTACAGCTAACAGTGACCAGGCAGGCACTTCCGAAAAAGCAGGAAAGAGAGGAGACGAGTAACCCAGTTTGAAGCTGAGTTGTGGGTGGAGAGGCTGAGCAGCATGGAGACAATTTGCAACATTAAATTGAAATGGGCTCTGATTGGCTGAAAATCACTTGGCCTACATTAATGCCCACAGAGACACTCTGGGTCTGATTAAGCTGCAGATTTGCCTGGCCCTCTCCTGGTGATCCATCATGATTCATGTCAGCAGCAGTGCCGCCAGCCTCCCTCCTCCACCAAAGTTAATGAATTGAACTTCCTGACCCACGTGTTTGATGGGATAAGGCTCTCTAAGTCAGCACATGACCATGGGGATGGGCCCGCATCGCTCCTTCCTTCTCTGTGCGGAAAAGAATAAGTCATTCCTTATTCTCCCTTTGATCTGCTCCAGCTGCTCAGCTGGTGACAAGGACACTCAGGGGTAAGGCAACAAGTTATACCTAGGGCTTGAGATGAAATAGTTTTTGGAGATTTTTTTTTCCTTCTGTGGCTGGATAAATTTGGCTGGCTCTAAGTCTCACAATAAAACAGCTGGTTTGTGTTTCTCCTGGTCTGTGATATACCATTTATACCTTGATTCTCAGGCTTATTGTCTGTGAGTATGTGTGTGTGTGCCTGTGTGTGTGGGTACACGTGTGCATAATGTGGGGATTAATGCACATATGTGAGCTGGTACATTAAGTTGAAAAGCCAACATTGGGTGTCTTTCTCCATTGCTGTCCACTTTTTATTTTATTTTATTTTTACTGAAAATGGAACTTATCAGTTTGGCTAGAAAGACTATAAGGCATTTGTCCAGGGATAATTCTTGCTCTTTTCCTAAGGTACTAGAGTTAACGGTGCAAGCCATTGGACCTAGTTTTTTCATAGGAGAAAGGATCAGGACTGGGTTCTCATTCTTGTACAGCAGGTACTTTTTAAACTTCACCATCTTCCAGACCCTGATTTCTCTTGATGTTTTACTTATCTCTTCTATTTCTTGAAATTGAAGAGATGCATGTAATTTTCCCAGTTTACCATGTAACCAGAATTCAGCATCTCTGCTTTTTCTTCTGTGTCCTCTGTCTTCTGATTCTAACATTAAATCTAGGATTTCCTGTGGTTGCTGCTGTCATATAGACAAATGAGAAAAAGACATTAAATTGTATTTCTGGAAGAAACTTCAAGGTCACCTTTAATTCTATCCTGTCAGAAGCTCCTCAGGCTTATTCTTGCATGGCTCCAGAGCTAGTGACCTCACTCCGTCCCTAGGCGGTCTTCTTATTCTGGATCCATTTTTTTCTTATTGAGAGAGACCTCTTCACACTGACCTAAAATTGGTGTTCACAGTTTCCATTGGCTGCAGTTCTGCCGTCTCTGCATGTTGTAGCCGTCTGGAACCTTTAGACTCACTTTCATGCAGCTCTGAAGACAGTAATATTCTTCCTAAACAATCCAGTCTTTGGCCCATTAGTAAGCTATTAAATCCATTTCATAAATCAGCAGCAGCATTTCTGCAGTGAAATGGAATGGAGTAAGACAGAATATCAGAGGAGGTTACAGAGAGAATACAAACCAGTTATAAGTCTGTTAGTGGAAGTGGCACAATGAAAGCCTACCAAGGAAGACGGTGGAAGGTCTTCCATGTTTAAGCTAAGCATCTGCAAGGACGGATCCATTTTAGCTTAGTAGTTGGCACACATCTGTCTTCAATAGTGACCTACCTTTCCAGAATTTCTGTTTCCATATCTTTCAAAGACACAGGCAGGCATGTGTCTTCTGTCCTCCACAGCATCCCTGTGAAAATCAAACCTGCCACTGAATGTGAAACTCACAAAGTGAGAGGATCAGAGTCACTGACTACCATGGTGGTAGTAGAGTTCTAGTAGTCATGAGAAGAAGAACATCAATTGTTTCTCCTTTTCTTCTTTATTTCTATACAGCCCGTGATTTTTCATGCCTTTTCTCAAGTTTTTTTTTTTGTTTTTTTTTGTTTTTTTTTTTTTTTTTTTTTTTTTTTTTTTTTTTTTTTTTTTTTTTTAATTTTAGTTCTTACATGGTAGGACATCATCTATGAAATCATGATATCAATGCATTGGGCACTGTTAGCAGGCAGGGCTAAGCTCATGTCTAATGTCTTGTACTCACTCTTTTTATTTTTGGGCCTGAGATAGGAATCCATGTAATCCAGTCTAGTCTAGAACTTGGAATCCTTTGCTTTAGTGTATTGATATTACCAGTGTGTGCCTTCACTGTCATCTTTACTAATTAATAATGACAAACAACTTTAACCCAACTAAGTTTCAATTGTTTCATCATTAAGGGAGAAGACATTGTTGTTCAACCAACAAGAAATTTTGTATTTGAATTACTCAACATGTGCAGCTCCTGAGTACTAAGCGCCTTCATCTCCTCCCCACGCACTGTGATATTTCTGAGCACTGTTTCAGCTCCAGATGTCCCATGATTCCTGGAATCACTGTATAGTTCTGTCTCAGTAAAAACAGCAGCTCTGCTTGAGTACATTAGAACAGGTTCCCTGACAGCCAGGTGGAAGCCAAGGCTGAAACATGAGTTGTGACCATGGTACTTCAGGCCTTGGCCCTGCTGCTTCCTGGCACTTCCTGTACCCACTGCCTCATAATAAATAGTGAAGATATTCAAATCTGCCACGCCTGTCCCTGGGGGATGATGTGAACAAAGAATTGAACTGAAAATGACGTAGTATTTTATTAGAGATCCAAACGGAATGACTTTATTTTTCAGGAAACCATTTTCCTTCAGATAAGCATGCTTTTCCTTGGATAGATGTTTATATCGAAGGGCGTATTTCCAAGCATACCAGTGCTTTATTGCCATGAATTTTGCCCTTTTCATATTGAACATAAGCTTCTTTTTTGCCTGAGAACTGCCTGAGCCACCCTTTAGAGGAAACTGTGCCCTGCTGCTCCAGGGGGAGCTGAGCTTTCACTTGTCCTCTGTAAGGACAATGTGGCCTCTTGGGGCCTTTGCAAATTCTCCTGTCCTGTATTCTGTGTTTCATCAGAACACAGCTTCTTCACACTCATTCAAAATGCACTGGGACTCAGCCTTTTTTGTCTAGCAGGAGGAAGACCTTTCCATAGCCCTACCACAAGGTTCATTTCAGGAAAATCCTCCTCTTGTGCACATTTATTACATTATTCTACCCATTATGTATCCATTCAAACTACAAGACTGTAGTTTAAATCCTCCCTCTGGCATTTATCAGCATTTGACATTAGCCTACTTAGGCGCATATTTATCTGGGAAATAGGTAGATTATGCTTCTCCAGAGGTCAAGGACAGGTCAACTTTAGAACATGGTGGATGATCGATACAACTTCAGAGAGAAGATGGCTTGTTTGTTGCTACACAATCCCCATAGCTCTGGTAAGACATACAGAGAGTTACATATAAGTAAATTAAATATACTAAAAATTATTTAACTGTGTATCCTTTCTGTGGACAGTGGTCTCCCTTGATGCTTCCCTTTACAAATAATACCAGCCCCAAATGCCCTTGCACTTTCTGCATGTGTAAAGAATACAAATAGTACTTCCCCCTCTCTCTTCAGCCACAGTAGCTTCCATTACTTGTTATTTACTTACTGGGGAGAAGGCAAGTGTCAAGCCTGGTGATTGAAGGTCGGAGGACAGCTGTCAGAAGTCAGTTCTCTGCTTCTACAGGAATTGAACTCAGCCATCATCAGGCTTAGGGGCTGGCACCTTTCTCACTGAGCCATCTCACCAGTCTATAACTTTTATTATTTGTGATTAAGATACTAGAAGTCTCTAGCTGTAAATAACCTGAAAGAGCTTTCTTTTATTAGTTGTTTTTGAGCGATAGATCCAAACTGTTCAATTGACCATGAAATATTTAGTAGCTCATAGCTATATTTTTAAGAGAAATAGAAAAAAAAAACATAAAGAAGGGCATGTAATGGAATATAAAGTATAAAATAACAGGATTAGAGGAAAAAGACAGAATAGACCAAAGTAGAGCGAAACGTAACAGAAGAGACTAGAAAGTGCTATGGAATGGGAAAGGGTGGACCTGGACCTACGTGTAATCATAAGATAATGATGTTGGCCAGAGCAGAATATTTCAACATATATTCATTGTATTAATTACAAACAATTTCCAACATCTATGGAAATATTCAGGTAAATTACGCATATGTGTGTGTATTTTTGACTCTATGCAGTTATTATTGTGGCTTCAATGATCTTTGCAGTAATATTGGTCAACATTATTGTTATTATTATTATTTCTTTGAGAATTTTGCATAATATGTGTGGACCGTATTCCCTGTCTCTCAACTCTCCCAAGACCCACTCCCCCTTCCCTATCCATCTAAATTTCTATCCTTCTTTATTTTTTAACTCAAGACATTTGTGTTGCCCAAATATTCTTGGGTGTGTAGCCTTCCAATAGAATATTCTCAACTTGCCAGGAGCAACACTATTAAAGAAAACTAATTCTCCCTATCCCAGCAGGAAACAGTTGCTACTCATTCTTCAAGCAAGGGTAAGAGTCTGTGCCTAACTCCCCATCCATGCAGTGATTTGGGATTTTGTCTGGCTCGAGCTTGCGGGGCCTTGGCACCCTGTTGCAGCCATTGTGGGGTCATATGCGCACTGCTCTGCTATGTCCAGAAACCTCTGAGTTTTGGTTGTTTTGAGGGTTTTTGTTGCTGTTTTGTTGCTGTTGTTATCTTTTTCCTCCCTTTTATTTTTATTTTTTTGTAGTCATACCCCGCCTCTGGCTCTTACACTTTTTCCAAGTGTTCTTTTACAAAAAGCCCTGACCCTTTGGCTGAGCAGATGTGATATATATATTCCATTGTTGACTGAACACACTGCAGTCTTTTATTCTCAGCACTTTGGCCAGTTCTGGGTCTCTATGTGAATTACTAGCGACTGAAAATAGAAATTTCTCTGACTAGGGTTGAGAGATCCATTAATCTATGATTATAAGGACGAGTCATTAGGAGTTGGCTTAATATTTTCTTTATTTAACGTAATAATAGTGGTAGGTTCTTCCCTAGAGCTTATGATCTGTCTAGCCGTAGATTATTGGCCATATAATGGTGTCAGGTATAGGTTTCATCTTATGGAGTGGGATTTAAATCTAATCAGAAAGTAGCTGGTTACTTCTAAGATGTTTGTACACATCTTTCCAGGCTAGTCATTAGTATAGTTTGCAGGTTTACAGCTGAGTAATATTGGTGATTGTTTTTCTTCTGTGGTAGCATGCACAGCACTTACAAGCACTATGGAAACTAGCTACTAAGGACAAGCTTCCAGATCAATACCAACTTGATTTCCTCATGCCCTAAGACCCAAGGATATGGTGCCTTCAGCAACAAAGTCTCGCTGTCACATTGTGGAGGGTAATTACCAGTGTTGCTAATAGCCCTTAATAGTTGGAAGGCTCTATGGGGACTCACTGGCCAGCAATTTCTTTTAAAAAATTATTTTTTTATTTTAACTTTAATTAATTTTTTACAATTAATTCATTATATATCCCACTTGAAGCCCTCCCTTAACTCCTCCCAGTCCTGCCACCCCTCCCCTACTCCTCCTAACTTCTTCCTCTAGTCCATTGAAAGGGGGAGTTCTCCTTTGCCATCTACCAATAGCTTCTCAAGTCTAATCAGGACTGCCTGCATGCTCTTCGGAAGTGATAAGGAATCTATTTCTGGCACTGATTGTTTTATTTGTTAGCCTGTAGTAACGGGACAGCAACAACAGTGTCTTTGTTTATGTTGACACTGTGGTCTCCAGTTAAGGTACCTTAGCTAAATCCCTGGAGTCTGAAAACTGTCATCCTCTCGCCTTGAGCCCATTATGCCTGGATTCTTTGGATGTTAGTCAAATCAAATGCCATGCACACATTCATCATTTTTTTTACCTCTTCCTCAATTACTGCCACTTGCTAAATGCTTATGATATGTTATATGCATCCTGTCATGCACCGTATCTCTAAGATTATTGGTGCTGTGCCTTTCACATATGGTAACATTTGAGGCTCACGGGGTGGAGTCTCTTGCCCAAAGAAGTGACGCTCAATAGAAGCAGCAGGAACATAAAAACATACATGCCTCTGGATAAGCTAACTCCTCCGCCTCTGTAAGTGTGGCAGAAGGCTGCTAAAGTCAGCTAAGGAAATCTGCCCATAGGTTCTCCCACTCAGAAAGTCTCTGTATACTTTCCACTGACTAAGCAGAATTCCAGATGTTTGAATGGTCAGGGAAGCAGTCAGATGGTAGGTGTGTTAGTCAGACCAGTTGTATTTAACTGATCTTAGCTCTATTCTGGGTTGGAGGTATTCAGACCTTACATATCCTGTATGCCTTGACTCTCCTGTCACAGCTGCTCTGATCCCAAACATGATAGTGTGATGGTCCCAGAACTTTCCTGACAGAGGGGCAGAGACAGCCCAGAACTATTGTTAGAATTCTTTTGTTTCCATTTCCTTGATCTTAAATGGAGTAGATAGTCACAGTCTCTTGTACAAAGATGATGAGAATAAGAATGGAGAACACTGGAGGTAGGAGCCTAGGTTAGTGAGAGATACCTGTTTTCGTTTTGTGACCAGCTTTACTGGAATTGCAAGACTTCTGTCCTGCCAGTTTCTTTTCTAGCTCCAGGGTGTCTTTTAGCAGAAGTAGACATTCTTGAAGGTGTCCATGGCTTCTGGGAAGCCGCCTTAACCTGAAGTTTTGTTTGCCATGGGGTGTCCTAAGGGCATTGCTATTCCTGGTTTGCTGATCCAGCACTTTTTCCATTTTTTTTTTCTCCTCTCTGTAGAAAATTTAGACATAGCCAAAGCATTCTGGGAGATTTTCATCAACCTCTGATCCAAAGTAACCAGGAATATAGAGGAAGACAATTTCACTAAAGAGACTGGTAGGATGGATAACTAGGGTCTGATGCCAGTAACTAATCAAGTACCTGGCCAGCAATCTGGAAACTGTATTTCTAATTCCCATAAATATTCTACAATGCATTTATGTTGTCATTTTACAAAGGGGAACACTGTAACTCGGTTTTGAAGTCAGGTACCCAATTCCAAGGAACAGCAACAACAACAATGGGTCGAGTCCCATAGCATCACACAAGGATTCACAGCTTCGTGGCCTACTGCAGACCCTGACTTCTCCAAAGGCTTCAGAGTATGAAGAGAAGGCTTTTGAAAAACCCCTACACAAATGTCACTCACGCTCCATAACCCAGGCTGCATTAGCTCTGCACCTTCCTAAACCTCGCTGGGTTCTACCTTTCTTATTTGATGGATGAGTCTGCTGGTACCAGCCACACGGAGATGGTGACTAAATGTCACAAGACATGTCAAGTGTCTGACAAATATAAAATTCTCTAACAGCATAAGGATGGCTCATTTTGTAGTGGTCTTGCACAAAGAACGTAGTTGGGAGACACAGGGCCATTCTCACCACGTGCGCCATGACTGTATTTGTCTGCTCTTTGTTCTGTCCTTGCTAAGACTGCTGTTCCTGGTACTTTGAAGATACCCAGAAATAGCAGTTCTGTTATTTTCTAGTGAGTTGATTAACTAAATAAATGAATGAAAAAGCAAATGAATGCAATTAAGTTTGTATTTTCCGGACCTCCTTGTTTCTGTCTCAGCTTTGTTTTGATGAAAATCACCACCTTCAGTGCTATCTGTTCTGGCCACAGATGGACAGAGTTGAAATCAGCATCCAAGCAGCAGCCTCCTGCCTCGTTGGTATTGACCTCTGTCCTCTCTGAGAAATATGCTGATCTGACTATCAAGTTAAGCCTGGCTTTGATTTCCATAGTACTTAGATACATTCAATCCCATTTTCATCCGAAAATCCTAAAACAAGAGAATGTAATTTTACCAGAGGTTGTTATGAAAAAAATTCAATATGAGAGACTACTCAAGCCATTTGTGTGTATAATATTCAGAATTAACACAAGTTCTGCCTTTTTGTAGATGATATTTTTCATTAATGGGCAAAAAACTTCTAGAATAATTGTCTCTTGGAGTATGACATCCTTTGGCATGCTTCTCTGACTACCAACCTTACTACTGCCTGGCCTAGAACATCATCAATCCGACAAATTTAGTGCTGCTACTGCCAGGAGGTTCAAGAAATACTGCTTTATGATTCTGTTCTCACACTGCGACAAACATAGCCTTTCCAAAGCTTCATTCTTACAATGGTGATCTCCATCTAGTGTAACTCAGAGCCTAGGGGCTACCTATCACTGAAATGTCCATAGATTAGCATTGTCAGAGCAAATGCTTCAGGTGAATCTAAGTATGCACGCATGCATGTATTCAGCTTTACTGAGTGCTGTCCATGTGCCAAGTGCTATAACAATCTCCATGTGTACAGAATGAATGGACCAGTATTTATCCTGTTTGATTTCTATTTTAATAAGTAAGGAAGAGGATGATATTACAATATAGATTGTCAAATTTATAGCAGTTGTCAATGAGGACAAATGTTGATTCATGACTAGAGAATGACAGGTAGGGTTTAATGTTTTAAGAGATGGCTGTAGGACATTTCTCAGAGAAAGCAGCACTTATCTGGAATCACAAATGAAACATGTAAAGGAGGAAGCCACTGAAGTATCTGGAGAAGTAGTTGCCGCCGAGAACAGTCGAGGTTGATTTTCAGCATTTACTGCCTTCATATTGAACTTTGTGGTCCTTGGTTTCTCTTCCGTTAGATGAAGATACTGAGGTAATTTTGCCTTCTTAGCTTTACCCCAGAAGCATTCATGTTTCCACCCACTTGATTAGTCTTGACTCGCCTCATCTCTGACCACCCCCTGTTTTTTCCATCTCCACGGAACCACTTATAGCCTCTTCCCACTTAGTCATCTCTCCATTTAGGTGAATCATTATTTTTCCCTGTTAAATCCACATGTAGTTATTTCATCTCTAGCTCAACTTCCAGATATTAATGGAGATCTCTTAATCCATGAAGCCTTTGGTGACCCTCCTACCACAGTGCTAAAGTGTGTGCCTTAATGTGCGTCCGGCTCTCTCCCTTCTTTCACTTTGTCTGCTCTTCACAGGCGTGATTGTAGATTTGTCACTCATGGGACTATGACACTGTGAGGCATTTGAGCCAATGTTTGCCATATGACTAGTGCTCTGTGTTTGTGGAATAAATAAATTTATAAATGACTAATTTGATTTGACAGCAGGCTTAAATAATGATTAAGGTATATTTTGAAAAAAAAACATTAATGAATTAATAGATCAAGGGGGGTATGTTTTAAGTATTAACCAATGAAAATGTCCTTTCCGTGAGAAAATTTTGAGAATTTTACCAAAGAAAATCACTCCTTATGCATGAAAGGTACTTTATCTCCAATCTATCTCTCTTTGCTCAGTTTTGGGGTGCTTTTAAAAATCATTATTATTATTATTCACTGTTTATTCACTTTGTATCCCAGCTATAACCCTCTACCTCAACTCCTCCTGGTCCCACCCTCCCTCCTTCTTTTCCACCATGTCTCTCCCTAGTCCACTGATAGGGAGGTCCTCCTCCCCTATTATCTGACCCTAGCCTGCATCCTCTTTTCTGTAGTCTAGTAAGGCTACCTTGACAGGGAGAGGTGATCAAAGATCAGGCAATTGAGTTCATGCCAGACTGCCACTGCTCCCCTTATTAGGGTACCTCTTTGAAAACTGAGCTGCCCAGGAGCTACGTCTGAGCAGGGGTCTCTGCCCTCCGTTGATTCATCATTCTCTGAAGGGTCCCCAGGTCCAAGATTTTTGGGTTCTTTTAATTTCTTTATGGAGCTCCTGTCCCCTACCGTTCTTTCTATCTTTCCCTTCTTCCATAAAATTCCCTTCCTTCTGCCCAAAGTTTGGCTGAGTCTCAGCATCTACTTCAATATTCTGATGGGAAGAGTCTTTCAGAGGCCTTCTATGATCTTTCAGAAGCTCCTGTCCTGTTCCCTGTCTTCTCTCACATCCGATGTTTACCCTGTTTGCCCTTCGGAGTGAGTATTAAGCATTTTCCCTAGGATCCTCCTTTTTGTTTAGTTCTTTAGGACTCTAGAATTTAGTTTGTTTATTCTATATTATATGGCTTAAATGGACTTATTATATGCCATGTGTGTCTTTCTGCTTCTGGGTCACCTCATTCAAGATGATCTTTTCAGCCATTTGCCTGCAAATTTCATGATTTCCTGTTTTTAATTGCAAGTAGTATCGTATAGTGTAAATGTAGCACATTTCTGTACCCATTCCTCAGTTGAGACATCTAGTATTTTTCAGATTCTGGCTATTACAAATTTGAGAGACATCAAAAAGCAAAGAAAAGTGGGTCAAAGAAGATCTGCTAGTTTGAAAAGCACAGGATCAGTACTCAAACCTCCAAGCCAATTTCTGGCTCTGCCTATCTCAGTGCCGTATCAGTAAAGGCTAAGCATATGGATGTGTGTGCGTGCGTGTGTGCGTGACTGTACGCATATGCTTCTGTGTGTATGTGTGCACGTCCATGTGGTGAATTAGGCAAAGTTCACAGGAAGCCTTCTGTTGCCACCTGGACACAAATGTCCCTGTGGGGGCAGTGTGTGATAGAACCCAGACGTCTGCTTCCAAAAAGCTGGGTTGGAAATGAGTGTGGGTGGTTAGCCAGTTGATTTCTAAAGAAAGGGAGAGAGCAGTGAGGGGGTGGTGATGCTCACTGGGAGAAGATCACCTTGAGAGCCCTTGAAACTGAGGACTCCAATAGGCTGGGGCAAACCAGGATAGAACACAGCTGCAGCTCTCGGACCTGGATTCCAGCTTTAGCACTGTGGCTTTCCTGCAGTACCACGGAAGCCAGCAGCCTCCTAGCCCTGGCCTTCACTCCCAAGCCTTTCAAAGGATATGAAGAAATGGGGAGGGAGAAGGAAGAGCATAGATCTGTGGTTTATAGGTCCTGCTCCCTGGAGCCCTAGCAGGTCTGCGGCTGTGCTTTGTGGCCAAGTGTGGTAATGATGGAGAAAAATGAAATGCTGGATTTTTGCCCTCCATCTTAGGGAAACTATTCCTTTTCATTTATTTTGTGTGAGAAGGGGTGAATTGTGTGTAAAATTTTATTTGGAAGAAGTTTTTCAGTAACATCAACTTTGATCACCTCTGGACAAAATTATCTTAATGGTTTCCTAGTTTATGAAAGGACAATCAGAGTGAAAATTCAGCCTTCAAATTTTAGTCACTTATTTTACAGGGGATGGTTCAAGTTGCAGGTAGCAGTGGTGAGACAGACTGAATAGAAAGAAATAAGCTATCCACCTTCCTCAGCACTTTGAGGTTTAAGTCTGTGAAGAACAGACTTCCCAAGGATTTTTTTTCTTTTTATTATTTTTTACTTTAGGCTTTATTGCTTTGTTTCTCTTCTTTTCTTTTCTACCTTGAGCAGCTCAAGAAGAGCCTGTTAGGATTTGAGCATCTCTGAGTTATTGCAGCAAGGCTATGTATTCTCCTTCTCTCAACGAGCATGACTTCCGGGAGTAAGTAATGAGAACAGATATGTCCAATAATCATTGAAAGGTTGAATGCAACACCCGAGAGCTCCTGGCTCAGTCGTGGAATTACACAGATGGGAAACTGAGTCTACTTGCAGTGGGCTGAACAGTGCCTCTAGTTCAGGTCATTCTGTAGTGTACAACACCAAGCAAAACAAAGGAGCTACTTATATTAATCTCTAATGCAAATCTGGCACTCAGTGTCTTGATAGCCCCTGCATCCAACTCTCTGATGTTGGTGTTTCCATCTCTATGCTTTATGGTTAGAGAGGGATGAAGGGTTTTAAAATCTGCAGAAACTGCAGGTTTTGCCACTGCCTTTAGAAAGGAATACTCACATGACTCCTGTCTTTTGGGTACTTGGTAACATCAGACAAGGCTACAAAGCCAGCCCCCACTGGACACTCTTGTTTCCAATAGCCCTCTGGCTGCTTGCTCTCTATGGAATAGCCTTGCTCTGTGCCATCACTTCAGAAGCTCTCCGTGATTCAAATCAGGGAACTTTAGTGTCCTTTGCCATCCCAACTTCTAACTACAAGGGTAACAGACACTGTAGTTCTTGTAGTATTCACAGTGTTCCATGGTGCATACCAAGAATGGATGACTCCCCCTCTCTCTCAGGAATCCTGCGCCCATGTGTTAGATGTGTGCTGTCTTTTCCTAAATGCCATCATTTCTCTGCCCCACAATACTTTGCTCCATCCCACATCAGAGCTATCTCATAGCAAGCTCTAATTCTGCTTCATCCTGGTGGATTCTGGAATTCTTTTCTACGGTAAGAAATTCCAGCTTCTCCTGCATGGAGCCCTCAGAAAGGAACTCCTCAAGCCGCTCTAGGCAGTGCCATGGAGCTGTGTCTCCCTTACCCTCCCAGCTATGATCCTCTTCACGTGCTCCTTCAGGATGGTTCTGAAGCATTGATTTTCACCTCAGCTTCTTCTCGGTTTAGAGAGTTGACCTCTCTTTATGTTGACCATACCTAAACCAAATTATCTACCTTGAACCTTCAATTCCAACTTCAGCTTCTCCATAAGACTCTGTCCTCCACATTGGAGTTTCATGACCTTTCTAAGTGTGGGCCCTCCATGCTAGCTGGTGTCTGTAGGTGTACTTCTCTCTCCTCACCCTGCTGGACTCCTGTGTGCTGACCTGCAGACAGCAAGCATTTTGATATTAGACCATGTGTCTTTCTCTCCTGCCAGGGCTGGACGCTGTAGCTAACATGTTACAATGGGGGTAAATGGAACTTCACTAATGCTTAATGGATAGACCTGAACTCCTTTGGGCCTCATTCCTTGTCTGCTGTACATAGAGATTTATAAGGTCATGGGCTTGATAGGCTGAGATCAGATGGTAGGGGAACAGGGTTCCTCCTTTCTGAGGAATAGAGGAGGGAATAGGAGGAAAGATGGAGGGAAGGTGGGACTGGGAGGAGATGAGGGAAGGGGCTACAATTGGGATGTAGAGTGAATAAATTATAAACAAACAAATAAATGAATAAATAAATCACGGGGCAGACGTCTTCGAGAAAAACAAATGAGACATACTGAGCAAAATGCCATCAGGATTCATGTCTCACTTGAAGAAAGATTTTATTGACTTTAATATGCGTTTAATTATTTATTTACTTTGTTACTTACTTACTTTTTAAAGTCAGGATCTCATGTATTCTGCTGTTTGTGAACTCCCTGTGTCACTTAGACTAAGGTTCAGATCCTCCAATTTTAATACCCTAGCATTGAAATTATAGATTTATTCTCCACTCTTCATCTCATAAGGTGCCGGGATTGCTCCTAGTTCTTGATAATGCTCCACACTCCATACCCTGCCCAGGAGTTTCTTCTATTCATTACCAGAGGGTTTGTCTCAAAAGTCTCCTGTTAACGCAGAAGCGCCATTTTTCTAATGCCTTATATTCCTCAAAAGGGACACTAGTGAAGAATTCTCCCTTTTCTTCACCTTTAGAAGTGAAGCTCTTTATTTATTTACACAGCTGTATCTCAGGATCCACCCTCGGAGGGGTGGGCTACACTGCACTGAGGCCTCAACTCTGAGGAAATTTCTGCTGAGTCTCACAGGAGACCATCTTTCCTCTCAGTCAAAGCACATAAGTAGCCTGGATTCCCGTCAGGTCTGCCTAGCACACAGAAGTCATCCCTGCGACCCTCATCACCATGATACAGTTATTAAATCCTTACTACCAGAGGAAGAATAGCTGCTCACAGTGCCTTCTTTTCCTGTGAGGATAAAACAATGCCTGAGTCACATTCCATATCTGCATAGGGAGTGATGTAGAATGATTGAGCAATGCATGCTAAGATATAGTGTGATAGGGAAAAAATCAGTTGTGGTATGCTATTGCACAGAAGGATGACTAAAGATAACAAGAACACATTATGTATTTCAAAACTGCTAGAGGAAAAGATTGTGAATATTTTCTCCTACATAAGCAGTCACTGAGCAGATAGATACTTTTAGCCCGATTTGAACATTACAGGGATTGTTCATGTGGAGAAACTTCACCAGGTACCCCATGGTGATGTGCAATTTGCATCCCACATTTAAAAACAAGTAATTCAAAGAAGTATGCTTTCTCTCTGCTCCCCAGGCTTCACCCACGACAGACAGTCGCTTGTGGACAGGCTCCTATCCTGTATGCAGGAGCACAGCCTCCGTGATGCACAGAGCACGCACGGAGGGTCTGGAGGCTTCGAGATAAGGAGGGGAACCATTCCTCATGGCTTTGCCTGCCTTTATCTTTAGAAGTTTCTTATGAGACACCCTCTCCACACATGAAAACCCCTGCTCTGTTCCCCCTTATTCTTCTTTCCCATTTTGCTTACTTTTTTTTTTTCTTTTCCTTTCTTCAAACTGCTAGGTAGACAACTGTGAGTTTTGGCCACGCTCTCACTTAAAAGGCTATGGTCTTCTTACCTCTAAGTTTTCCTTTACTGGTAGATCCAGATTCATGTTATCCTTTAAAAAATGCTCACAAGCCTGAATCCATGCCCATTTCTGAGGCCTGTGTCCTCAGCTGGGGCAGGGGTTGAAGCAGGAGAACTGTGAGTTGAAGGCTTGCCTGGGCTATGTGGTGAGTTCAAGTACAGGTTTGATAACTCATCAAGCCTATGTTTCCCAATAGAGCATCACAGAACAAGGGCTGTAACTACAGCTTAGTGGTGGAGTACATGCCTGCATGAGTGCAGGCTCCACCTCTCTGTGAACACACACGTACTTGGAGTGAAAGAGAAAATCCGAGCACCGTCACCCTTGTCAACGCTTCCTCAGGATTCTGTTGGAATGATTTCTCTGTAGCCAGTATTCGCCCTCCATTCAGCCATCCCAGCAGCACACAGAGCTGTGGGGATTCCCCACCTGTGATAAGCGTCCTTCCATCTGCTTCCCCTGTTCACACTGCCAACCCACAAAGTCCACTTTTGTTCCTGATTTAGCAGATATTCGCTGTTCAGTAATTACTTAGCGAATTAGGTGAAGTGATGCATTGCGTGGATGCCCCGCACTCTCCTCTACACTTCTCTAAACTCGAGGACTGACTGAGAGTAAGGTTTCAGTACCACTATCTGTTCAGAAACTGTGCCAGCAGGAAGCCATTGAACTGACACTTCCATAACATTTTACGGATTACAAGCCGTTTTGCACACATTAGCTCTGTTTGATTCTCAAAACAACCTGTGGGCACTGGTGGATCATTCTGCTGCACAGAGAAAGAGAGCAAGGCTGCAAGGAAATGTGTGGCTAGTGTTCGCCCACACAGCTGTTGTGCGTGGTGTCAGGATCTGTACCTTGTTGTTGTTGTTGTTATTTTTGTTTGTTTGTTTTTGTTTCCCTTCAGCTGGGGGTTTCTCTTATAGTGAAAACACTGCATCTTAATTACATCAAATGGGGAGAGAAAAAGTCATGGTAATTATTGGAGACACATTGAACAAGTGTGAGTCTGTTGAAAGAACTAAATGCTTGCTTTCTCTACCTTCAAGGGCTTCCCCATTACTTGTAATTCCTCACGTTTGCATGTCAATTTAAAGGTTTTAAAAGTGATTTTTTTTTTAAACCTCAGATTCAATTTGTCTCTTAGTTCAGTGGAATGAGCAGAGTAAGGTTGTAACAAGTATTTTTTTTTTCTGCACTATGCACTAAGCTAAGCATCAAAGATATAACTGTGAACAATTTGGCAAGGCCCTTGGATGTGGAGCTTAGGGTGGGAGGGTAGCCTGTAATGCAATATGCTATTGGTCAGAAAAAGGAAAACAAACATTCTGTGCAACCTTGAGTTTTAAGCAAAGAATGACCTAATATTATCCAAAAGGCAGCAGATACCTAAAGAACAGGAAGAAACTTTGTGGGCAAAGGATTCTGGGAAGATATAGAAGAAAGGCAGAGAGGATATAACAACCAGAGACAAAAGAAAGTCGGCTTCAAGGTTACTGTTAGTTGTACAAACAAGGGAACTGAATGTCATAGAGAAGAAGGGATAAGTTGAATCACCAGTGTGTTCAGGTTAGACTTGAAACCATAATGGAAATCTCTGGACTCCCAGCTCTACTTGCTGAATTCTTGCTTACAGTGTTTGTCTCAGCCTCTCTAGAAGCAGACAGACACTTTAGAGGAGGGGATTTGGCTGCCTGGGTCCAAACACAAAGGCAAGGGACCAGAGGAACCAGGCTCCATCTGCTGAGCCCCTAGAGCCTCCATGTCTTGTCCCTTTGCCACTGTGAAAACTGGGCCTCCCGCCACTGGAAGATTAGTCACAGATGCTGTAAATGCATCTGCAATATTGTGTCAAAAAAGACGTGCGGTGGCATTCTGATAGCAGGCTTATTAGCCTGTTATTATCCATTCACCCAAATATTCCGGCTAATCAGCCTTCAGATGGGCAGGATTAATTGGTTACAATCCTAGCACTGGGCACATGTAATTGAAATGGATGTATTTGCCTTTCATAATGGACAGCTTATCCATTGCCCTTACACAGGGAGCACGCCCCAGCCTGTGGATTTTGCTGTCAGGGCCATTACAGAGGAGGCCATAGAAGGATGAATGGGGCACGTTTCTTACTTTTGCTCAGGAGTGTAACCACCTTCTACTTGCACCATGATTATGTTTGTCACATATCTGTCTTCCTAAAAGGACTGTGAGTTGTTTGAAGGTGGGTGTGTATTGTTTACCATTTTGTCTGGCTTTCTGTGTATAAGTACAAAAGCCAAAGGAGGGATGGGGGAAGGTCAGTCAGTAAAGTGATTGCCATGTCAGCATGAGGGTCAGAGGTCAAGCCCTACGACTCACATAGAAAGTTGAGTGTGGTGTCCTGTGTAACCTTCGTTGCGCTGGGGATGTGCAGACAGGCAGATGGCGGGGACTCACTGGCTGGCCAGCTCTTTCAGATTGGCTAGCCCTGAGTCCTAGTGAGAGATTCTGTCCCAAAAAGATAGATAGGTCCTGGAGAATAACACCTCAGAATTTCTTCTGGCCTCCACATATTCACAAACACACCTACACACAGGTATGGACACACACACACACGTGTAGCAAAAGTAACAATAACTTTTTAAAAGATAAAATTTGGTAAGCATCGTGTTGCCTTTAATCCCAGAACTTGGGCAGTATTGGCAGGTTTGAGCTCTATGAATTTAAGTCCACCTGATCTACATAGCAAGTTAAAACCAGCTATGGCTACATACTGAGAACTTGTCTCAAACACAACCCAATCAAACAAAACCATTTAAAAACTAAAATCTGTTTTAAGGGAGAGGGTTCAGGAGACAGCTCAATAGTTAACAAAGTTTGTTGGGGACCTTAGTTACCTTCAGAGAGGACTCAGATTCAATTCTCAACACCCACATGATAGCTCATGTAACTTCTTCCAGTTCTTCTGAGCTCTACTCCCAGGGCATTGGATGCCTTCTGACCTCTGTGGATACTGACTGCATATATTCAGGCCAAACACCTATGTACAGGAAATGTATTCTTTTTTTTTTTTAAATGCTTCTTGTTTTTCTAGTGGAGTTTAATTTGGTTCTTAGCCCCCGGGTTGATTCATTGACAGTTGCCTGTATGTCCAACTTCAGGGCATCTGACACTCTCTTCTGGCTTCCTTGGGTTTCTACACACATGGCATACATTCACACAGACACATGCATATCCACATTAATTAAAAAACAAAAAACAAAACACCTCATCTACACTGAGAGCCAAGGCAAATCTGACTCAACAATTCCATGGTATGTCTGCAAAAACATTAATGATTCTGTTTAAGTTGGAGACAGTAGGAAGGGTTAAAGTGGGAAAGGGGGGAGGACAAGATGGCGGCACCAGGAGAATGCTGCATCTGAGGAGCAGGACAACATTTTCCACACAGCGACCAAGAGACTGAACTCTGGGCCCTAAAACAACAGTGATCCTGTTTCCCAGGTGAGAGGAAACCCCCACAGTGTGGGAATCAGTCGGGTCCATGCTCAGGCTACCCAGTCAGAACCCAGAAGAGATCCTGGGTCTTGAAGGCACTAGGTCGCCAGACCAGAGCCACACACCTGCATGTCCTGATCACCTTCCCAGGCTGATCAGTGGGCACAAAAATCACCAGAGACTGGGAGTCCCAGTTTCGAGAAAACCCCACAGGGAAGGAAGGAAATGGTACTGACTTGGGTCACCCAGTCTTTCCCTGGAAAAAGTCTCGCAGAGCAGCGGGTACGAGTAGGCATCACTGAACTGGGCTCCAGCTGCAAGCACAGACAGTTGCTGTGTGCCAGCTCTCCAGCACAGACAGAGCTGTATGTCCCAGGGCAACAGAGATTGGGAGTCCCTGTCGGGAGAAATCCTCACAGGGAATGAATCAAAGGGGATGGACTTAGGCCACCCAGTATATCCCTGGAAAAGGTCCCACAGACTGGCCCAACCCAGGGACCTGCTGTGCACCAATAACCTGCTGTTACCAGGAGAGCAGTACCCACCCGACACAGATTACCACTTGGGTTGGGTACTGGGTCACAGAGCCCCAACCTCAGGCCTACAAAAGCCCAGAATCCCCGAGATCAACCCCCAGATAATGCTCCAAGGGGCAACCAGTTATCCTTAACAAAACTGACCAAACCATAGGACACACAGGTTACAGCAGCAGCTCACTAAATTTACAGCAAGAAACCCAGAAACAGGGTAGCTGTCTTCAGGACTTCTCTGGGGGAGAGGAGAGCCTACTCAACTAACAAGGACCACAGTTACCGCTCAGATCTCTATGCCTGAGGTGAGCAGCGGCAACTCCTGAAAAACACCGGTCATCCAGTGACTATACCTAAAAAGCTGAGAAGGCTGCCTTCAGGAAAAACCATCTTTCTGCCAAGGGGATTCTCTTCACCACAGAATTCCAGGAACCACCAGAAACTAACACCCAACACCTAAGATAGCCCAATAAGTAGAGGCCAGCGTAAAAGCTCAACCAACAAAAGACAGCAATATGGCAGCTCCAGAACCCAGGTATCCAGGGGCAAGTAGCCCTGGACACCCCAGAATAATTGAAATTCAAGAAGATGACCTAAAATCTATGCTCATGAAGAGGATAACAGAAGAAACAAATAAAATGCTTAAAGGCCGAGAGGAAGATAAACTCAGATTATGGCCATCCGTAAAGAAATACAGGAAGTTGCAGCCAAACAGTTTGTGGCCTTCAGAGAGGAAATGCTTAAATCACTGAGAGATATAAAAGAAACAGAGGGTTGTTCAAACAGCTGAAGGAATTGAAGGAAAAACAGGAAAATACAGTCAGACAGGTGAAGGAAATAAACAAAAAGGCTCAAGATCTGAAGATAGAATTGGAAAAATTAAAGAAAACACAAATTGGAGGAAATTGTGAAGAGAAAGAACTTAGGGAAGAAAACAAACTACAGAGGTTAGCATAACCAATAGACTACAAGAGATGGAAGAAAGAATCTCAGGTGTGGAAGATACAATGGAAGAAATAGATATATCTGTTAAAGAAAATGATAAATCTAAAAAATTCCTGACACAGACCATCCAAGAAATCCAAGACAATATGAAAAGACAAAACCTAAGAATAATAGGAATAAGGAAAAAGAAGATTCCCTGCTCTAAGGCCCAGAAAATATTTTCAACAAAATCATTGAAGAAAATTTCCCCAACTTAAAGGAGAGGCCAATAAGAATACAAGAGGCCTACAGAACACCCAATAAATTAGACCAGAAAAGAAAATCCTCCTGCCACATAATAATCAAAACAGTAAGTATGCAAAACAAAGAAAAAAATACTAAAAGCTGCAAGGGGAAAAGGCCAAGTAACATATAATGGCAAACCCATCAGAATCATACGTGACTTCTCAACAGAGACTATCAAAGCCAGAAGGGCCTGGACGGATATCATGCAGACCCTAAGAGAACACAGATGTCAGCCCAGGCTACTATACCCTGCAAAACTCTCAATCCTCATAGACGGAAAAAACAAGATATTCAATGACAAAAACAAATTTCAACAATACCTACACACAAATCCCGCATTACAGAAGACACTAGAAGGGAAAATACAAACATAGAAAACTAGCTACTTTCAAGAAAACACGGGAAATAATTAACCTCATTAGAGTAAAACAAAAAGCAACCAAGCACACAACCTTATGACCACAGCCTACATCAAAATCAAAGGATCTAACTGCTACTGGTCATTAATCTCTCTCAACATCAATGGACTCAATTCTCCAATAAAAAGACACAGACTAACAGAATGGATGCTTAAACAAAACCCAGCAATCTGTTGCATATAAGAAACACACCTAAGTCACTAAAGTAGATATTAACTGAGGGTAAAGAGTTGGAAGACAGCTTTTCAACAAATGGACACAAGAAGCAAGCAGGAGTAGCCATTCTGATAAAATAGACTTTCAACCAAAATTAATCAAAAGAGATGGGGAAGGACACTTCATACTCATCAAGGGAAAATTCCACCAGGAAGTCATCACATTCCCGAACATCTATGCCCCAAACACAAAAGCACCCACATTTGTAAAAGAGACATTGATAAAACTTAAACCACACATAGATCCCCACACACTAATAGCAGGAGACTTCAAAACCCCACTCTCAACAAAGGACAGGTTAACAAAACAGAAATTAAACAAAGAAACAATGTCTCTAACAGAGGTCATGAAACAAATGGACCTAATAGACATTTACAGAACCTTACACCCAAACACAAAAGAATTTACCTTCTCAGCACCTCATGGAACCTTCTCCAAAATAGACCATATAGTTGGTCACAAAGCAAGCCTCAACAGACACAAGAAGATAGAAATAATCCCTTATATCCTGTCTGATCACCATGGAGTAAAGCTGGACCTCAACAACAACAGAAATGGCAAAAAAGCCTACACACACATGGAAAATGAACAACTTGCTACTAAATGACAGCTGGGTCAGGGAAGAAATAAAGAAAGAAATTAAAGTCTTCTTAGAACTCAATGAAAATGAAGACACAACATACCCAAACTTGTGGGGTTCAGTGAAAGCAGTGCTAAAGGGAAAGTTCATAACACTAAGTGCCTTCAAGAAGAAATTCAACACAGGTCATTCAAGCAACTTAATGTCTCACTTAAAAACCCTAGAAAAAGAAGAAACAGACACACCAAAAAGGAGTAGATGGCTGGAAATAATCAAAATCAGGGCTGAAATCAATCAATTAGAAACAAATAAAACAATTCAAAGAATCAATGAAACCAAGAGCTGGTTCTTTGAGAAAATCAACAAGATAGACAAAACCTTAGCCAAGCTAACTAAAAGGCAGAGAGACACCACCCAAATCAAAAAATCAGAAATGAAAAGGGGGACATAACTACAGACAGTGAGGAAATACAAACAATCATTGGGACTTACTTCAAAAGTCTATATGCCACAAAATTTGAAAATCTAAATGAAATGGACAATTTTCTTGATTGATTCGACTTACCAAAGCTGAATCAGGACCAGGTAAATCAATTAAATAGTCCTATATTCGCCAAGGAAATAGAAGCGGTCATCGAAAATCTCCCATCCACAAAAAGCCCAGAACCAGATGGTTTCAGCGCAGAATTCTACAAGACCATCAAAGAAGAGCTAACTCCAGTTCTCTTCAAACTATTCCACAATATAGGAACAGAAGGAACATTACCAAACTCATTATATGAAGCCACAGTCACCTTGGTACCTAAACCACACAAAGACCCAACAAAGAAAAAGAAATTCAGGCGAATCTCCCTTATGAACATTGATGCAAAAATACTCAACAAAATACTTGCAAACCGAATACAAGAACTCATCAACGCTATCATCCACTATGACCAAGTAGGCTTCATCCCAGGTATGCAGGGGAGGTTCATTATATGGAAATCCATCAATGTGATCCACCATATTAACAAATTGAAAGGAAAAAAAATACACATGATAATCTCTGTAGATGCTGAAAAAGCATTTGACAAAATCCAACATCCATTCATGTTTAAAGTATTGGAGAGATCAGGGATACAAGGCACATATCTAAACATAGTAAAGGCAATATACAGCAAGCCTATAGCCAACATCAAACTGAACGGAGAGAAACTTAAAGCAATCCCACTGAAATCAGTGACGAAACAAGGAAGCCCACTCTCTCCATATCTCTTCAACATAGTTCTGGAAGTCCTTGCAAGAGTAATAAGACAGTTGAAGGAGATCAATGGGTTACAAATTGAAAAGGAAGAAGTCAAATTATCACTATTTGCAGATGATATGATAGTATTCATGAGTGATCTCAAAAACTCTACCAGGGAACTCCTATAGCTGATAAACACCTCCAGCAAAGTGGCCAGATACAAAATTAACTGAAAAAAAAATGAGTAGCCCTCCTGTATACAAAAGGCAAAAGGACTAAGAAAGAAATTAGGGCAACAACACCAGTCACAATAGCCACAAATGACATAAAGTACCTTGGTGTAACCCTAACCAAGCAAGTAAAAGACTTGTATGAAAAAAATTTCAAGTCTCTGAAGAAAGAATTAGAAGAAGATATCAGAAGATGGAAGGATCTCCCATGCTCATGGCTTGGCAGGATTAACATAGTAAAAATGTCTATCTTATCGAAAGCAATCTACAGATTCAGTGCAATTCCCATGAAATTACCAACACAATTCTTTACAGACCTGGAAAGAAAAATTCTCAACTTCATATGGAATAACAAGAAACCCAGAATTGCTAAAACAATCCTCTACAATAAAAGATCTTCAGGAGGTATCTCCATCCCTGATCTTAAGCTGTACTATAGAGCAACAGTAATAAAAAAGGCATGGTACCAGCATAGACACAGAATGGTGGATCAATGGAACCGAACAGAAGACCCAGAAACAAACCCACACTTATGGACATCTGATTTTTGACAAAGATGCCAAAACCATATAATGGAAATGAGACAGCATTTTCAACAAATGATGCTGATCTAACTGGATTTCTACATATAGAAAAATGCAAATAGATCCATACTTGTCACTCTGCACAAACCTAAAGTCCATGTTGATCAAAGACCTCAACATAAAACCAGACACATTAAATCGGTTAGAAGAAAAAGTGGGGAAAACCCTAGAACTCATTGGTACAGGAGACAACTTCCTGAACAGAACACCGACAGCACAGGCTCTAAGAGCAACAATCAGTAAGTGGGACCTCATGAAACTGAAAAGCTTCTGTAAAGCAAAGGACATCATCATCAAAACAAAACAACTGCCTATAGTTTGGGAAAGAATCTTCACCAACCCTTTATCTGATGGAGGGCTAATATCCAGTATATATAAAGAACTAAAGTAGCTGAAAAGCAGCAAACCAAGTAATCCAATTAAAAAATGGAAAACAGAGATAAACAGAGAACTCTCTGTAGAAGAATATCAAATGGCAGAGAAACACTTAAAGAAATGCTTAATGTCATTAGCCATTAGGGAAATGCACATCAAAACAACCCTGAGATTTCACCTTACACCCATCAGAATGGCCAAGATGAAAAACTCAAGTGACAATACATGTTGGAGAGGTTGTGGAGAAAGGGGAACCCTTCTCCACTGCTGGTGGGAACGTAAACTTGTACAACCACTCTGGAAAGCAATCTGATGCTTTCTCAGACATCTAGGAATAGCATTTCCTCAAGATGCAGCCATACCACTTCTAGGCATATATCCAAAAGAGGCTCAAGTACACAATAAGGACATTTGCTCAACCATGTTTGTAGCAGCTTTATTTGTAATAGCCAGAGCTACAAACAGCACAGTTTCCCCTCAACTTAAGAATGGATGCAGAAATTGTGGTACGTCTACACAATGGAATATTACTCAGCAATGAAAAATAAGGAAATCATGAAATTTGCAGGTAAATGGTGGGACCTGGAAAGGATCATCCTGAGTGAGTTGTCCCAGAAGCCGAAAGACACACATGGTATATACTCACTCATATAGACATATAACATGGGATAAGCCTACTAAAATCAGTACATCTAAAGAAACTAATCAAGAGAGAGGACTCTGATTAAAATGCTCAATCCCCATCCCAAAAGGCAAAGAGGATGGGCATCATAAGAAGAAGAAAACAGAAAACAACCTAATAACCTGCCTCATAGGTCCTCTGAAAGGCTCTTCCCTGCAGACTATCAAAGCAGCTGCTGAGACTTTATCACCAACTGTTGGGCAAAGTGCATGGAATCTTATGTAAAAAGTGGGAAATAGTAAGACTTGGAGAGGACAGGAACCCCACAAGTAGAGTAACAGAACCAGAAAATTTGAACACAGGGGTCTTCCCAGACACTCATACTCCAACCAAGTACCAGGCATGGAAATAACCTAGAACCCCTACACAGATGTAGCCCATGGCAGTTTAGTGTCCAAGTGGGTTACATAGTAATGGGAGGAGGGACTGCCTCTGACATAATCTGATTGGCCTGCTCTTTGAACACATCCCTCTGAGGGGGGAGCAGCCTTACCAGGCTACAGAAGATGACAATCCAGCCATTCCTGATGTGATCTGATAGACTAAGATCAGAAGGAAGGAGAGGAGGACCTCCCCTATCAGTGAACTTGGGGATGGGAATTCATGAAGAAGGGGGAGGGAAGGTGGGACCATGAGGGGAGGAGGGAAGGGCTTATGGGGGGATACAAAGTGAATAAAGTATAATTAATAAAATAAAATTTTTAAAAAGTGGGAAAGGGAACTAATTAGAAGCAAGTCACACATGTCAGAGGAATTGGTTCAGATAAGCTATCCTCACTTAGAAAGACAAATGGGATGGACATTGCAAGTAGGAGAAAACAAGTAACAAGACAGGAGCCTACCATAGAGGGCCTCTGAAAGACTCTACTAAGCTGTGTATCAGAACACATGCTGAGACTCTTAACCAAACCTTGGGCAGAGTGCAGGGAATCATATGAAAGAAGGGGGAGTTAGTATGACCTGGAGAGGATAGGAGCTCCACAAGGACCAAATATATCAGGGCACAGGGCCTTTTATGAGACTGTTTCTCCAACCAAGGACCTTGTATGAATATAACCTAGAACCCCTGCTCAGATATAGCCCATGGCTGCTCAGTACCCAAGTGCATACCCCAGTAAGGGGAACAGTGACTATTTCTGACTTGAACTCAATGGCTGGCTCTTTGACTCCCCCCCCTCCCCCTGAGAGAGGAGCAGCCTTACCAGGCCACAGAAGAGGACATGGCAGCCAGTCCTGAAGACACCTGATAAGCTAAGGACAGATGGAAGGAGAAGAGGACCTCCCCTATCAGTGGACTTGAAAAAGTGCAGGGAGGAGATGAGAGAGCGATGGTGGGATTGGGAGGGAATGAGGGAGGGGGCTATGGCTGCGATACAAGTAAATAACCTGTGATTAATATAAAAAATAAAAATTATTAAAATAAAACAAATAAAGCTGCTATGAACATAAAAAAAAAGAAAGTTACAAATGAGTTTAAATCCAGATATAATGCAATACAGGGGAATTTCTTTTACTTCATATATGTTACAGTGGTGTTTTACTTAGTGTGATTCTATTGCTAAAATAAAACATTTTTATGTTTAAAAAATGAACTTTCTATAATGTATCTCTGAAGACATTTGTACACAGAATGTGCTCACATAACCAAGGTGCATTTGTTGGATGGAATATACCAATCAAAAGAAAAAAAAAAAAGACAGTAAGAAAAGAAGGAGAAACAAAGTATTTGTGTCTTTCAGCATCATTGTCTTTCAAGAACGCAGAATACCAGATAGGGAGAGGGTTCAGAATTTGAAATAAGAATAGGTGTAAGACGAAATCTGATATATATCTGTATATATACAGATATAGATAGAGACATAGACAGAGAAATAGACATAGGCTCTGCTTTTCACAGTCTGTGCCTTGGGCAAGCTCAGTTTAATTTTTTGAGTCCTGTTTCTTGGTTATAGTAATAGTCACGCTGACTTTGTAGAATGGCAGAGGAAATGAAATGAGAAAATTCTAATGATGTTCTTAGAGAGGCTTCTGGCACACAGTGAGACATCAATAATTGATAACTTCCAGGATTATTAATGGCTGTCGTGATCACTGAAGGAGTCATAGACAAGGATAATGTACTACTTTAAGTAATTCTGGCCTTGAAATGAGGGAATCCTTGTTTGAGATCTGCTTAATTGTTGTCTGGCCTCTGGCATGTTGATTAACCTGGCTTAGTCTCAATTTCCCTTGTGTAAAATAAGACCATTTGATCTGCACTTGGTTATGAGAATCAAAGAGGGACTTTCTGACACATGGCAGAGTGTTACACCATCATTAGGCCATTATCATAGCCAGGAAACCTGGCTTCATGCCTCTACACTGCACTCTTTTCACAAGCAAAAGAACACTTGGCTATAGGGCATCGCATCATGACTTTGCTGAATGTCAATTTTGTGAGTAGGAAAAGGAGCCAGTAATACTCTTCTTGTAGATTTCCTATGAGAATTATAGGAGAATATGTCTACAAGTGCAGAGCAAAAGCCTGAAATCGGAAGGCTGTGGAGATGTGGTGGTGGGCGTGCGGCTGTTGCTGCTGATAATGAATCACCCAATGTTCATAAAGTTAATGAACTGATGGAAGAGTGTTTGTGTCAGCAACAAACCCAAAGCCTGCGGTTATTGTCTTCTCCTTGCAAATACACATAGGGAACACACAGAGCTAGGTTTCCTGAGGTGTACTGCAGGTGGCTCTTGCAAGGTATGGTCCTGGTAATACTTGGATGGTATTATTGGTTCTACACACAACTAAAAACAGATGCTTTAATGAGGGCCTTTCTTCTCGAGGTCTTCTGATCATGTTCCTGACCAAGTATCTTCCAACCAAACATATGTAGGCTCCCCTGCCTTCTCAACCAGGTCTCCAAGGCTGCCTGTGAGGAAGGTATTAGGCACGGTACCACAAACCTTTCTTTTGCAGAGTGTGAGAGTATGACATTACTCAGGTTTTTCTCTTCTAATAGGAGACAATCAAATTTCATCACACCTCCAGCCAATATATCCTTGTTCCGTTCCCATGTTGTTCTTAGTTTACCACCATCCTCCCAACTTTGCTCTATTAAGTACATCAAGTACTAAAGACTCGGAGCTCTTTGGGTGCATTGAGAAACTCAATTATATCCACCAGTAGAGTGTAACAGGAATGGAAGCTTGAGATATATTTATAAGTTACAGCCTTTAGGTGGAAGCTTGCCAATTTTCAGTCCAGCAATCTATAGGAATACTTAGCAGGATGTCGGCTAAGTCCAGGGGAGCCATTCCAAATGGGAGGCACACTTTAAGCGGATTTATAGTGATGTGAATGTCAAAGTTAGTTCCAAGTTAAATGAAACTAATTGGACCCTGTAGAACAGCGGTTGTAAACTGGGATCCCAAGACCATATCTAGGCCACAGATTAGATGCATTTTGTCCATAATTGGGCCACCCAGTTCTAAAAAAGAAATGATAGCTCAAAACTTGAAAGTCAGCTTCTTATGAAAGAAGACTCTGTATGTGTGTGTGTGTGTGTGTGTGTGTGTGTGTGTGTGAGAGAGAGAGAGAGAGAGAGAGAGAGAGAAAGAGAGAGAAATTTGCATTCTTTGTCAATAGTCAGTCCACAGTAGTCAAGACTACTGGTGGTGACAGATGGGTAACGTTCAGTAGCAGATAATCCTTTAATAAGAATATATATTCAGAGGGGGCTACAGCTGGGATAGAAAGTAAATAAACTGCAACTAATATAAAAATAAAACTTTAATTAAAAAAGAATGTGTATTCTATGGTTTGCAACTGTCCCAACACTTCCTGTTGTGCCTTTTATTGTAACTTGATCATGTCCCTCTTCAGTGTTATGTGTATTTCTACTTTGTTCTCCCACTTCATAGAACTCTCATTGCTTGTAGTGATACATGTGTCAAAATATGCTTTTGCTCCAATGAAACCAGACGGATCCTTTAGAAGGTACTTCTGCATCCTGGGAGTGATGTTGTCACTGCTTCTTCATACTCAGACGCTGCCGTCTGAGTGCTGTCACGAATGCTCCAGACTGAGCAACCACTGCGTCAGCTCTGAAAAGCATCAAAAGGACAAATTCACCTTTGCGGAGTTTTGTTTATCTATCTCAGTTCTTGTCAGAACTGGGGGTCCCACTGGCTTTGAATGGCCGTAGGCTAAGAAAGAACAGATGCCATAGACAGAAGTGACCTTTTTCCCTCTCGTCTTCAGTGGCTTTTTAAGGATAGTAGACAAAAGGAATATCAGAAAGACGCAGAGACAGAATTGTAGCCAGAACTCAGGAAGTCAGTGAGCACATTTAAAGCCTTGTACTAAAGCATCATGACCTGAAGAAAAGAAGTGTGTGAGGTACAGAGACAGAAGGCTGGAAATCATGTCATACCTATGGAGGCAAAAGCTGTGATGGGTCCGAGTTACAGTCCCAAGTGTATTGCTTGAATTCTGATATATTCCTTTCAATTCAGTTTCAGACCTTCATTTAAAATGTAGGTTAAGTTAATGGAGTACCCAGCCATGAATAGGGCATTCATACAATCCTCAGCATGTCATCTTCAGTATCCTCTAGGCTTGGAGACCATAGAAGAAGAGAGGGAAGACAGATTGTAAGAGACAGGGGTAGGGTAGGACGGGACTGAAACAATGCTGTTCATCAGCAAACAACACTGTTTATCACAGGGCTGCTTCTCTCATGAGCTCAAAGTCACTGCAGTTGCCTATGTAAGACCTATACAAGATCAATCTCATTTAACATTCTAGGATGGAGGGATGTGGTGCTCATGAGCTCCTACTCCTAACTAAAGAGCTACAGGTAACCATTGTCTTCTAGGGAAGGGAAAGTCAGTTTGCTTTAGAAGTGTCAGTTTGCCTCTGCTATGTCCACCACAGTCCAGTAAATGGCCCCATACTCATCAATATGGCAGCACAAACTTGACTAGGTAGGCTATTAAAAAATATTAGGGCTGAAAATAGCACAGCAGTTAAGAATGCTTGCTCTTATGGAGGACCTGAGTTCAGTTCCCAGCACCCACATGAAACTCCAGTTCCAGAGGATACAACGCCATGTTCTGACTTCCATTGGGATGAATAATGCATGCAGTATACACAGGCAAAACACATATACACCTAAATAAGTAAAACAAATATTTTTAAAATGTAAAAGCCAAAAATTATAAAAGAGGATATCGAGTTGGCAAGAAATAAGGGGGCGGACGGATCTGCGAGACAGAAGAGAAGTGGAGGCCAAAATATGATTGAAATACATGGAATAAAATTCCCAAATAATTGAGTGTACTTTAAGAAGAAAGTAGAGACTATACTTTGGAAACCTCTGGAAGATCCTCATCAAAGCGGAGGACAGCTGAAGACAATTGTTTTCTGAGGGGCAGGTCTCCACGGCATGCCTAAAGGTAGCCACAGTGCCAGTTCTGGATCTATAGCAGCTGCAGCTAGTTCTCCAGTCTGGCCTTTGCTGTGGCTGTGAGACTTTTTCATCTAGTGAGTCTTTCCTCTTTGTCTCACTTAGCTCCAGCTATGTTCTGGGAATTTGCCAAATAAATGTCCTGAGGACTTTGCTTCATTCTGTAATGACCTTTGCTTCATTCTGTAATGACCTTTGCTTCATTCTGTAATGACCTTTGCTTCATTCTGTAATGACCTTTGACCTTTACTTCCTCCCGAGACTGTCCCAGGTCCTGTGTGTCATCACACTCTGCACCATACATATGGCTATACCCAAAGCTGACTGATTTGGGATTTGAAACCCTGGGCCGTCACGTACTAAGAGTCACGCAGTCAGTTCTTCCCAAGCCACTAAACCACCTACATCACTAGAATTTCATTTTATTCCAAGATGTGAGCATTGGCAAGTGTCTTAGCTTGAGTTCTTACAAACAGGAACATGGTGCTAACCTCAGAATGTTACAAACTGGTTAAGCACATCACCAGTGCACGGTGAGTCTATGCCCAGAATACAGTAAGTGCACACGGAATGCTTTCTTCCAATTTGAAAAGGGAGACATTCATTTTTATACTTACAGGCGATGCCTAAGCTTTGCACATGCAGAAAACATCAGTCCAGGGTTTGTGCATCTTTATGCCTGGCCATTGGCATGTTATGCACACTATGTTTTAAAGTAGGAAATACCACTTCTGTGAGAAATGAAAATGGTTCTGCTCAGCTTTCAGTGAGCATATGTCTGTGTTGCTTTGGCTAATAAACGGGGTTGGGACAGAATGAAGATGTTTCTGGAAACAGCAGAAAGCACTATGCAAATGTTAGCTCTTCATTATTTTTCCTAACACCAACAGCTTCTTTTCTCCCGTGGCAGCCCAGAGCCACTTGCTGCCCTGACAACAGTGGCCCAGATGTTGTCAACATCTGTCTGTTTCTCTGGGCCTTTTATAGAAAGCTAGTAAACAAGGGAGGGAGGAACTGTCTTATTACAGAAACATGGAAACGTGTTTTACCACCTCCTTTTCCTGCCGATCCTCCACAGGCAGCCCCTCCCCCCAAGAGGAGGAATCATTTCCATTCATCTTTGTACTTTGGGGTGTTGTGTTCAAAGCCTGGATTTTGAAGATGCTTAGGAAGCACTGGATATTTTAGATTCAAAGACACATGGATTTTTGTTCAGGGAGTAGGGCTGTCAGCCAAGTGGGGCAGATTCTTTTAATTACACAGGTGGATATAGGAGCATCTTGGGATTTTGGAATCTGAGCCTACAATCATTTTGCTGATAGACCTTGATCAAGATAAATTAACCCTCTGTGCCTGTTTTCACTTCAACAAAGTGATACATCTGAATTTTATGAAGAATTCTTTGCTTGATTCTTTCTTGTGTATTATCAGATATTTTACAGCTTGGGAGGACTGAAGGAAGTTTAAAATTTGCATGTAAATTGAGCATCATTTATTTCCCTTTTTTTGTGTGTGTTTCTACTTGAGAGGTGGCAGCTTGGAAAATAATTGCTAGTATCTTTGAATTTATACTTGGTGTCAGAAATGCCCACAGACATTGGTTAGCCTGTTTCATCATTCTAACAACCCTCACATACAGGCCTCAGTACCCCTTTTCTTCTGGTAGCTGATAATCAAAGGGAGGTCATTTTCTCAAGTTTTAAAAATTGTCTTAAATAGTATATATGTATGTTATATGTGTGTGTGTTTATGTGTGTGTGTGTGCTGTTTCTTCATTTGTTTTATAGATAAAGGCATTGGCTCTCAGAGATTTATTTTTTTAGGGGAAAGTCTAGTCAGTAAACCTGACAGTCCTAAGAGCTGAGTTTCACCCTGTTCTGTTCTGTGTCCAGCCCTCTAATTCAATGCTCAGACAACACTTTGTTAAGAGAAGATCAGTGAAAGAGGCAGCTGCTGCTGTTGGTTTTCTCCACCCACAATTAGCAGTGAGGTTCTCACTATCCCTCGGCGCACTCAGTGAAAGTCAGCGTGGCCCACTGAGACACGAACGGCACGAACGGCACGTGTGATGCTGACTCAGAGTTCTTTCACAAGATGCGCAGCACCGGGAGAAGCCTTGCAGACCCTCCATTATAACTTCATTCCTTACAGATACGGAAACCTAAGCTCTGAGGAGAACAGAGATTTTATTAATATAGTTTATGAGCCCCCAGCATCAGACCAAGCTGGTGTCAGGTCTGAACGATTTGTCTCCAGTTTCCAGAAAATGTAACCTAGTGTCTTTAAGATTCTCTTGCAACACTAATGCATTCATTTTCTCCTGTGAACTGAGGAAATGTGGCCAGGGTGCGATGCCAAAGTACCATGCTCACTTTGAGCATAGAAATTAGATAATTTTTCTGAAATTCCGGGATGTTTGCATTTTAAGTTTTAAACAGCTTTACACCAAAAGCTTGTCTTTCTCAATTGATGATGCATTCGTTAGAATACCCTGAAATTCTGCATACAAGAAAAATGTCCCTGTTACTCTCATCCTGATCCCAGATGGGCTGCTAAAGGAGCGAATGCCAGTGCTTTGTTGCGATGATGGCTTTGTTTGCTTGTAAATTTTCTTAGCCTCCAGTTAACAGCAATACACTCGAGGGTGAGAGGAGAATCTTCTGGAAGCCAAGAAAAATTCTCTCAATATTTTTTTCTACTATTTTAGAGATCTGTATTCTAACATTGATTCGGCTACACGTTAATACTTTGAGCTGGAGCAGAATACTTTGCCAGTTTATATTTTAAGATTTTTTTCTCTTTTCATTATTATCATTTATTACTATTTATTCAATTTGTTTCACAACTGTAACCCCCTCCCTCTTCTCCTCCTAATCCCACCCTCCCTCCTTCTTCTCCCCCTATGTCCCTCACCTATTTCACTGATAGAGGAGGTTGTCCTCCCCTTCTATTTGACTCTAGACTATCAGGTCTCATCACTATGGGTTGCATTGTCTTTCTCTGCGGACTGGCAAGTCTGTATCCCCCAAGGGGAGGTGATCAGAGTGCTTGGCACTGAGTTCATGCCAGAGAAAGTCTCTGCTCCCCTTACCAGGAAACCCACTTGGTGACTGAGTCCATGGGCTACATCTGGGGTTTTAAGTCCTCCCCATGCATGGTCCTTGGTTGTGGTATCATTCTTTTCAGAGGTCCCAAGGCTCAGGTGTTTTTTGTTTGTTTGTTTGTTTTTTGGTTCTGTTGGTCTCCTTTTGGAAATCCTATCCCTTCCAGGTCTTTCTATCTCTCCCTTATTTCATAAAATTCCATGCATTCTGTCCAAAGTTTGGCTATGAACCTTATGATTCTGTTTTGATACCTTGATCAGTAGAGTATGGAAATTGTGGTGCATTTATTTTATGCAACGCAATACTACTCAGCTATTAAAAACATGAAATTTGCAGGCAATTGGTGGGAACTGGAAAAGATCTTGAGTGAGGTAACCCAGAAACAGAAAGATACACATGGTATATATTCATTCATAAGTGGTTATTAGACATATAATATAGGATAAACTTACTAAAATCTATACTCCTAAAGAAGCAAAAGAACAAGGAAGACCCTAGGGAAGATGCTTAATCCACATTCAGAAGGACAAACATGATAGACATTGGAAGCAGAAGACAGGGAATAGGACAGGAGCCTACCTACCACAGATGGCCTCTGAAAGACTCTACTTTTTTTTTTTTTTTAAATCTGCAGAGTGGATGTGTTAGCATCAAACTCACTGGTTTTCAGTGAGGACTGCTTTAGTCATTATTCAAGGTACTTAATTTTTGGTTGCCAGTGATTGTCATGTAATAGGGGTTTAGAAAGTGGGACGGAGCATTTTGTTTCTCTTTATAAAACCCTGCAAAATAGTGAATGCCAGTTGTTAACACCAAACCTTGAATCGCACTTTTACTCTTCTGCATCTTAACTTACTGAAACAAGCTTCAAACTGGCCACCAGGCATCCAGGTTCCAGTCCTGTCTCTACCTTGTGCCATGGTTAATTTAGGAGAGCTCTAATGCTCTTGTCCACTCTCAGCCTTGATCTCCTTTACAAAACAAAACAATAGTTTTTCTTCTAGTTTATTCTATGGAACCCTAAAATTTTCAGCCCCCCAGCACCTGCCTAAATTGGAGCAACTCATTTGGTAGGATTTTTACTGAGAAACACTTTTTAAAGCAAGTGTTCAAAATGTGTAACACCCCAACCGTGTCCTCTAACCTTAGAGCTCTCAGCTCCCATGGATTGTGAATTCAGAAAGTTGTACTTGAGCTAAGCAAAACTAGTTGTGTCTGGCTCTTCTGGGTTTCCCTCCAGCCACTGGTTAACATCTGTTCAGCATGACATGGGGACATGGTCTGTACAGGAAGGATTAGCTGGTACTGGAAGGGGTGTGGAGTCAGAAGAAAGGGGTGTCAGGGTGAGGTGGCCTAATGCCAAACACATCTGTACTGTCTCTGCTAACTTATTAGTCTTTTCCTGCAAACCAAACACAATCTGTGTCTGCCTCAGGCTCCCTTCTCAGACTGGTGGCAGGCATCTGGATATCCCTGCTGCCTTCTCTGGTCTGTAGAACAGAGGGATTGGCATAGGCCCTTTGCCTTCTGCCAATTCATCCTTCTACTGCTCAGCCTTCTGCATACACTGCGCTCCAAAGACACTCTCCTGTTATACAGAGATAAGCTACATTAACATTTTTAGCCCAGAGTTCTTGGTCCAAATAGGATCTTACAGGTATCTCTTATTCGTGACAGATTAAAAACAACCATTTATAATGGAGAAGGCCT
Organism: Psammomys obesus; assembly: GCF_907164565.1. Taxonomy (NCBI): domain Eukaryota; kingdom Metazoa; phylum Chordata; class Mammalia; order Rodentia; family Muridae; genus Psammomys; species Psammomys obesus. Next base: position 7,789,250 of record NW_026591643.1, on the reverse strand, counting down.
ATCAAGCCTGCATTTAATTAGCTCAAGTTAACCAATATGTATGTTATCACTGGCAGGAAATACAGACATGCCAACATAAGATGTTGGGTCTGGATCAGTTTCCTCATAGTTACCTTCAATGAGCTTCTTCAATGAGTGCAGAGGAAAAAAGGATGGAAAATCCAAAGCTATTGTTTTCTTTGGTCAGTCCTGGTACCTACTGCTTGTAGTGGATTCCAGCATACTCTGAGTGACAATTCTCTTGTTAGAATATTTTCTTCTATCTTTTAAAAAGAATTGGCTTCCAGAAACATCTGAGGACATCCTCCTGGTCACTCTTTATTCTGGACATTTCTATATTACAAGCAAGTACGCCTGACAAAATGAGATACTTAGGAAGTGCCTTTTATTTTCAAGAGAGTTTTTACTTCAAGACCTGATTAGCTGAAACAGTTAGTATAGCTAAGTATCCTCGGCCCAAAATCTGAAATAATTCACAATTAGAAATTGTTTAAATACTTTTTTGAAGCCACGAGTGGGAAATTCCATGTTAAAGTTCATGTGCTTTCTGACGATTCAATATACACAAAAATGTCTCGTATGTCATTTTAAATAATGCATAATATTGTATTGCAATAAGTTGCCAAAAGATAAATTTGAAAATACTGTGTAAAGTTACTTTCATGCTATACATGTAAATGATAAATGTAAAATAAAAAAGAAACGGTAATTATTTCAGACTATTAATTAAGTAGGCAAAAATAAAAAATAAAATAGATAATGAAGGTTGAACTTTCTATAGCATGTGTCCCTCATATTTCATGTTGCTTGACAAAATGCTTGAAAGAACTAAAGGGAGGGAACATGTATTTGGACTCATAGATGCAGAGGTTTTAGCTCATTGTTGCTTGGCCCTGTTGCTATTGGCTTGTGCTGAAGCAGAAGAAGATGATAGCAGAGAACATGTAGAAAAGCAAATCTTGCCTTTGGGAAGCTAGAAAGCAGAAAGAAACAGTGAGAGTAAGAGTTCTGTGGTGACACATACCCTCGGAGGCACAACTCCTGAGTCGACATCCTCCCCAGTCAGGCTTTACCATCATTTGGTACACCATTACCAGTAATAGTTCATCTGATTATGGATATGTCAGTGTGTTAATCCACTGACTAGGACTACATCCCCATTCTCCAATCACTTTCCCCATCCCCCACTGTTGAACATTTTATTGAAGACCAAGCCTTCAACATATGGGACACTTCTATGCAGATAACAATGGAAAACTTAAGTCTTTCTCTGTGATAACATAGCTTGGATTTACTATTGCTGTTATAATACATCATGACCAGGACAATTTGGAGAGGAAAGGTTTATTCAGCTTATATTTCCACATCACAGTTCATCATCAGGAAAAGGCTAATCAAAAACTCAAGCAAGATAGGAACATCTGTATCAGGAGCTGATACAGATGTCACAGAGGGGTACTTCTTACTGGCTTGCTCCCTATGGGTTGCTCAACCTCCTTTATTGTAGAACCCAGGACTACCAGCCCAAGGGTGGACCCACCTCCATTGATGCAGGCCTCACATGAATCACTAAGAAAGTGCTCTACAGGCTTGCCTACAGGCTAATCATATGGAGGTATTTTCTCAATTAACTTTCCCTCCTCTCTGTTGACTCAAGCTTATGCCAAGTTGACATAAACTAGCCAGTACATACAGTGATAACTTTGAGAGTATGTTGTAGTTTTGTTTGTTCACACACTCATATGTATGTAATGACTGGTAATTTTCCAATATTTTTCATGTGCATTTTCCAATCTTATTCTCCCATTCACCCTAGGAGTCAGATAAAGTTGGCTATTGTTGCTAGTTGACTGATGAGACATGTAGTCTATGAAAGGCTGAATCACTCTCCCAATGTCTCATTGAAAGGATTTGTTCTCAACTCATAGCTTCCCTGAGCTATGACACAAATCTAGTTTCAGTAGTTTGCTATGATATTTTGCTTTTGAATGAGGATGGACTATTCCATAGGAACTAGAAACAATGCCTCCTCACTGTTACCATCTGCTCCTGAGGCTTCCAGCTTGTTCTGCCTCGCAGAAGGATATACAGCCCCATCAATCATCCTGATGACAGTTCACAAACCAGTAATAGGCACAGAACTGGACAAAATAATGCCAGGATTCCAGTATGAGTTAGGGACAGAAGCCACAGGTAGAAAAGACCCATGTCTTTCCTAACACAATGAATGAGAAACAAAATAACAGGGGAGAAATCTGCACCTGTTTTGCATTGCAGTCAAATTCTGAATGTACATTGATTAAAAGGGAGGACAGTTTAGGTGCTTTTGGAGAGGGTAGCAGGGTTAGGGGGGACCTACCTAAATTTTTTTTTCTAACTGAATGTAATAACAGTAATTTACTGAGAACATTCTATTGATGCAGTTAATGGATGGTAGGTTTATAAAATTCCTGTATCCTCCTCACCCAAATTCAAAGCAGCTTGAAAGATGAGAAAGGGACTGAAACAGATACAGACTAACATTTTGTCTTAATTTATTTGAAAAACTCTGTTAAGAAATATGACAAATACAGGTTCTTCCCAGCTTGGTCTAAGCACTGAATATTTGATACCACATCATGTGGACAGCATTCTCTGCAAAACCAAAATATTAGTCAGAGCCATTTCAGAGGAGAAATGAAGAACATCCTGAGTCCTCATTCTATAACCTCTGTGTTGCTTTTTGCCTCTCTGACTTCTCACCTTAGTAGAAAGCCTCAAGACATGGTCAGAGAACAAGGAAGAACTTGTGACCAAGATAAAATAATTCTGTGTGGACGTGGGCAATGAATTGGGACTGGACCAAGAGGACAGCGATCTGTCTCTCTACTTTTTCTCATCACCCCTATTTCCACCCCCCTCTCCCTTCTCAAAGTGCTGCCAAATCTCCAACATCAAGGAGTGCCTTATTTTTCCCACACTCCACAGACATTCCTTTTGCTTTCATGTCTTAAGGCAACAGATGAATATTCATTCACTTTTTTATTTGGACAACCTCATTCGAGATCAGTAGCCTTACCTGCCTGCTGAGTGAACTGGAGAATCATATTGGATGCGGGAAGAATGAGATTCAGAGAAGAAATGAGCCTACCTATGAACACTAACTCAGAAGGTGGATGAATTTAAATTTACCTGCTCCCTTGTCAGCCCTGACCTACCTGATGACCATGCTTCTTGGGTGAATTCTGTGGTTTACGTGAAGAACAGGTGATTCTCAGAACTAGGCCAGGTTAGGGATACCTAGTTCTCTTAAGGAGAGGACTGTAAAAAAAGATTAGTTTTTCTGCAAAAGTAATTTTGTCTATTTTTTGTTTGTTTGTTTTGTTTTTGTTTTAGTCCTAAGCCTTCTCTGTATAATTTCTTATCCTGGGTCCTAATGTCCTCTCCCTACAATGCATGCAACATTTGACCCTCTGCTCAGCATGGATACCAGGAATAAAAGAGAAAGAGAGATGTTATATCTTTAGTTTTATATTTTGGTTTCTTCAGAAACTGTTAGATTTGCATACTGGACCCAATAGCCCTTTCTCAGTATAACAGATTGAATAGTGCACTGCCCCAAGAGTTTCTCATCCAATAATCAGGATTGGAAACAGACATTTGCAGGTGCCAGTGCTTTAGGACATCAATTTAAAGTTTCACGGACTCCAGGTGGGACTTGAATCAGTGACTACTCTCATTTTAAATAGAGAGATGCAAAGAGAGACAAGAAAGCAGGTGAAATGAGGATAGATATAGAGATTGGATGATGCTGCCATAAACTGGGGGGGGGGGGGGGTTCAGATGTTGATCAATGTAACAGATTCAGGTAGATTCCCTGAATCAGTAGAAAGACCATGGTCCACCAGCTTTCCCTAAGAGTTAATCTTTATTGTCAAGATGGAGGGTGATTTGATGTTGTATAAGTATTAGCAGTGGTAAAATAAAATATGGAGTGGGGACATAGTTCATTGTGTAATGAGCTTGCTGTGCAAGTATGATTATCTAAATTCAGATCCTCAGCACTCAGTTAGAATGCTGGGCATGATGGTGCTGGCAGCCAGAGCCTGAAAGAGCCCAGGGACTCTCTGGCCATCCACTCTTACCAATCATTGAACTGCACATTCATTTAGAGAGCCTGTCTCAGAAGATGAGGTGCAGATTAATAGAGGTATTTGGTATTGACCCCTGACCTCCCTAGGTGCAGGCACAGCTGTGTATATGTGTACACTATCCACAGAAGAGTAAAGTAGTAGGTAGTTAGACAGTTCTCTTTGCTGACTCCAGCTTCTCAACACAGGAAGATGGAGAGCAAAGTGTGAGGCATCCCCACCCTCCCATCAGGAACAGGCAACCGTGGCTCCCTAATCCAGTCAATGGACACACTGGCCTCCTGCTAAATCTGTTGTTTTTCCCCTTTATTATTCCTGGACATCTCATGCTTGACTCTCTGGCCCTGATAACTAACTGTCCTGGGGATTTCCTGATCAGTCTCAGTGGGGGAGATCCTGAGGCCCTCAAGACAATTGACAGTTCTATCACCAATAACCAAAAATGGCAGCAAAAAAGTGCCTCTAAAAAGACCCCTATTGTGTGACTGGTAATAGGTTTTGAAGCAGTTTGATGGATAGATGATAGAAGCATCAGAAGCAGTGGAAATCCTTAAGATAGCTGTCATTGCTTTTGGTGGTTGCAGTTATCTCTGCCAGAGTTACTGTGGTGTTTAGATTCCTCTCTCTTTCTTGACACTTTCTGAACTCAGCGTTGTATATAAACCAGTCTGCAGACTACAATTATTGTATAAACAGAATCAGAGGTAGGAGATTCCTTGCATGAAGAGGCTAGTCATCATGATTATTTTAAAACTAGGAAATCAAGGTAGCAGGGCTGGTGGGGATGTGTATCAGCCCGTGAGGACCAGAGTCTAGCTTTCTATCATTCCTCTATGCCAGGTGAGCATAGCAGCCCACACCTAACCTCAATCCCCAGAAGTCAGAGACAGAGTATCGTCAGAGCAAGTGGGATATCTTGATTTGCTGAATTAGTGGGCTCTGTGTTTAAGTGGACATGCTTTAATATATAAGATGATTCTGAGTGTTGTATGTGAATGTACATGCATATACACAGGCACACGCGTACACACACACACGAGGAAAAAGAAGTTGGAAACAGCAAGGATTTAAAGAAAGAGGCTGGCCTAGAGCATTTAGCTGATCAGCTTGGATTTAGACCCAAATTCATTTCCATTGAGCTATATCCTGGCTTCCTTCATTCATGAAAAGTTCCATTATTTCCATATTAATACATGGGAAATGCAGCCGTTTATGAACCTTGTAATTTTCACCATGTATTCCCCTTTTCCCCTCAAATATCAAATACAAGTTAGCCAGGTAAATATGTTTACATCTTAATAATTCCAATAGTTTGAATACCTTCCCCAGAAATCCATAAAGGAAGTAAAAGCATATTTCCTTCATTCTTTGAGTATATTCTGGTCTCTGGATGAGGATAGGATTCTGAAACAACTCAGGAATGTCATCCCTGGTCTCAATGGGCATAGAGAACTTTCTGCCTATTCACTCATCCATCTGTCCTTCTAACCAGGCAAAAATATTTGTTAAAAGCCAACAGTGTACTTACTCTTGATGCTTAGGAGGAAAATAAATCATTGCGATTTATTAATAAACAAAATTTCATTCCTATTGGGGCAAAAAAAAGAAATGAATGTTCTATTAGCATGTATTATATCAAGTGAGGGGGAAAGTAAGTGCTATAATGAAAGGAAAGACAAGGGGGAGAGGTCTTGGGATTGAATGAAAGTGAGGGGCCCTATTAGAAGGGACTACAACAAGAACATGCCCAGGAATGAAGTCCCAGTAGCAAGTGTCTCCCCTGCCCTGATGCATTACGTGACCTCCTTTTCTCTACTATGATTTCTAGAGAGGCCAGCATCAGACTGCTTGTGCCTCTGCCAAGCCACTTGCCCATAGAAAAGTTCTGTTACTTGCCCTGTCTGTGAGGTGTAGCCTCCGTTCCCACTTCAGACATCTCTAGTTGAAGCAGTGCTTACGGTTGGCATCGGAGTAGCCATCCCTCCGTGGATTTGGGAGCCTGCACTGAGGGACTGAGTGAGGGGTGAAGGGTCTTCTCACCACCCGTTTCCTCACCACATGCTCTCCCACACTGACAATTTTCAGATGGTTTTAGCAACTCACAGCAGATGGATGTGGACTCTAAAATCAAGTGTGTGCTCTGCCACTAAACAAGCCTGCATCCTTGGGCAGAGTGTTGGAGGCTTTGCATGCTCAGTTGCTAAATTAAGGATGCCTACATGATTTGGCTGCTGCAGATGTCTTGTTTATGTATTTTAAACAGTCATTAATGTGAGGCATGAATCCTTTTTTGGCTTCTTTAGTTTATAATGGACAAGGGACAGACTAGGGTCTCTGATTTCTCCCTCAGTGTATTTTTCCTAAGCCAGAATCCATGACCCCATCATTTCATGAGCACTATTATGTTGAGTCCCTTTTGTGCGGTTGTTCATTTAATCCTCACAGGGCTGTCATAGTGTAGGCTGTTATCTTTCACAGTGTAGGCTGTTATCTTTCACTTTTTAATTTTTTTTGTTTATTACAATGTATTCACTATGTATCCCAGTTGTAGCTCTCTCCCTTGTATCCTCCCAATCCTGCCCTTCCTCCTACTTCTCCTTCCATGCTCCTTTCACAGTCCACTGATAGGGAAGGTCTTCTTCTTCTCCCCCATCAGGAGGAGGTGATCAAAGAGCCAGCCATTGAGTTCATGTCAGAGACAGCTCCTATTCCCCCTACAAGAGGACCCACTTGGAGATGGAGCTGCCATGGGCTACATCTGTGCAGAAGTTCTAGGTTATCTCGATAAATGGTCCTTGGTTGGAGTATCAGTCTCAGAAAAGACCCGTTTGCCCAGATTTTTTGGTTCTTTTGCTCTCCTTGTGGAGCTCCAGTCCCCTCCAGGTCTTCTGTTCTTAGCAGCTTTATGTGTAATAGCCAGAGTCTGGAAACAACCAGGTGTCCCTCAGTTGAGAAAAGGATAGAGAATTTGTGGAATACTACTCAGCAATTAAGAAAAAGGAAATCATAAAATTTGCAGGCAAATGGTGAGAACTAGAAAAGAACATCCTGAGTGAGGTATCCCAGAAGCAGAAAGACACACATGGTATATACTTACTTATAAGTGGATATTAGACATGTAATACAGGATAATTATACTAAAATCTGTACACCTAGAGAAGCTAAGCAAGAAGGACCCTGGGTAAGATGCTCAACCCTCATTTAGAAAGGTAAACAGGATAGACCATGGAAGATGGAGGGACCAGGGAACAGGACAAGAGCCTACCACAGAGGGCCTCTGAAAGACTCTATCCAGCAGGGTATCAAAGCAGATGCTGAGATTCATAGCCAAACACTGGGCAGCATGTTGTTCACTTTTAAGTGAAAGAGCAGAGGCCCCAGAAAAACGGCTTGGCCCATGCAGGGCTTTGCCACTGTAAACGAGAGTGTGAACACCGTGTGTGCAGTGTGTGCGGCACAGTGGGCTTGCTAGTGATCCAGCCCCATTTGGCGTTTGAATGTACTTGTGAGGGCAGCCCTCCTCCCTTTAATTTTCCCTTTAATTAGGGCTGCAAGGAGGTGTGCTTCATACCCACTTCCTCTGTGATTTGCACTGGAAGCTGTGAGAAGCCTTTCGCTCCTCACTCTTTTCCTGCGCATCAAACTGTGCGTGGTAGTAATTATCCGCTTGCATATCTATTCCCCAAAACAGCTACAACTTCTTCAAGGGCGTATCTCCCAATTTCTAAATCTAGGCAAATAGTTTGTCAGAGGCGCAGTATAAAACAACAAAGTGTTACAATTAATACTTTGAGCAGGAGGATGGTGAGTGTGGAGCCAGGATTGATAGCACATAGTGAGCTCCAGTTGGCATTTGAAAACCCTATGAGATCTTGTCTGAAAATAGAATATACTGTACCATTTCATCTAATCTCTACCACAGCCCATTTGGATGAGTATTGGTACTGTCTTGATAGACCTGGGAAAATTAAGCATCACAGAGAGACTTTTATATGATCACAATACTGGCTATTAACAGCGTGAAACTTTCTGAACTTGACTCTGTCTGTTTCCATATGTGCTCTTAAAGCAGCACAGTGAATGAACAGATCAAGGAATTCAGGCCGAGCCCCTTCCTGGCCACAGGGACTATTCTGTTTATCTCAATGACTTAAAAGAATAGGAAGAAAATCAATTGTCTTCTGACTTCCTCCTTCTCTATTATCCACCCTTCAGAATAGGCTCTGAGGGAACTTGAGAGGCCACCTAAGGATACTGATTTGCACTAAGTGGCTTGTTTGAATTATCCTCTGCTTTCTGTTACATACAGATGGAAGATTGCCAGACATCTGTAGGTATATTTCGACCATCTAGACTCAGAGAGGCATACTTAATGGACTCATTCATTCATTCTTTCAAAAATTAATTGGTGATCTACTAGGTGCCAAGTAACACTCACTTTCATTCTGAAAGAAAACCTGGCTCTTGCATTCATCGGTTCTCAGCACAGAAATAGAATAGATGCATAATGACACCTACTCAGTCTCAGACCCGGAATAGGTCCTGAGAAATATGCAGTTTATTCAGGAATCTCAAGGGAGCGATTAAGTTGCCCTACAAAAGTTCTATGTTCTCTGACAGACAAGCATGATTCAGTGAGACTAGCAAGTGGACACCTGATTCAGACAAGGAAAGCATATTTTAGAGAATTCATAACCATTGAGTTATGACTTAAAGAACTAGATGAAGATGTCAGGGGGGACATTTCAGTCAGAGGAACACTGTGATTAAAAAAAATAGCAGGCAAGCTCTGATCACCTCCCCCTGGGGGGGGGGGTGCAGCCTCGCCAGTCCACAGAGGAAGACAATAAAACCAGTCTTGATGAGACCTGATAGGCTATGGTCAGATAGAAGGGAAGAAGGACCTCCTCTATCAGTAAACCAGGAGAGGGGCATAGGGGAAGAAGAGAGAGGGCTGGTGGGTTTGGGAGGAGACAAGAGAGGGGGCCACAGCCAGATACAAATTGAATAAATTTTAATAAATAATAATAACACTAATAATAAAAGAACAAGAAAGCACATCACACACACACACACACACACACACACACACACACACAGCAGGCTCTTTAGCTGCCACGGTGCTCTCATCCATATTTGTTGTGCCAGGCAAAGTGGCTAAAGCACATAGGTATTTCATTTGTCCCTTGAAAAAGTTTTCAAGGCCAGCTTTGGCTTTCTAGTCTTCTAAACTATTAGAGCTAAGATGGCTATTGTAAGCCACCTGGACTGGTCTTGGTGGTACACATTTACATTCCCAACACTGGGCAGGCAGAAACACAATGATCTCAGGTTCACAGTCTACTTGGGCCAAGAAGGAAGTTCCAGACCAGCGTGTGTGACTCTATCTGAAAAAAAAAAAAAATAATTAATAAGGATGTAGTGAAAAGATTTTTTATTTTTTTATTTACTGATTTGCATGTAATATATATTATATAACATTCAAAAAGAAGCCATGAAGTTGAGAGGGAGGTGGACACGGAAGCCATCAGAAGGAATGATGTAAATATATTTTGCTTAAAAACACAAGTGGTTTTAAAAATGAGAGCAACATGCTTAGTCCATGGTTATGTCTTTTCTTCCCTCAATCAGGACAAAACTTCCTTTACTCAGGAAAAGCCAGTGCAGACACATCAGTTTAAAAATGGTAAAGACAGAAGAAAAGACCCTCTCAACCAAGCAATAATCTGAAAATTCAAAATTTCTTCTTTTGACAATATCGAGAGCTCTGGCAGAGAACAGCTCCCTTTTAGATCAATCAAGACAATGGGGTGTGAAAGCAAACGACAAACAATGAATGAAGTAGAAAATCTTTTTACAAATCTTAACCTAAACTATGGCAAAAAATTCTACCTTAGACTGAACATTCCATTTGTTGGAAATAGCCCTACTGTGAAAAGATTTTTGAGAGCAAACAGCTTTACCGAAGAAGGAACATGGCCAATCCTCACAACCTGGGAGTAGTGTAATATGCAGTTACAGTATCTAGACTGTCTCATACTCTGTGTATGGGGAAAACTGACTGCATCTATCTGTTATATTTAATTTTTTAAGGGAAAAAGGGTCTTAACTCAACAATAAGGATATTGCATCTCCTGAGATCTGCTAAATGAACTCATCATTTTAAAACGTTGTTATATAACATGATCTCTTTGAGTTTTACCTGTATTTTTTTTCCTCAGTTACATGTTAGTAACCCTATATGCAGAAAAGAAAGAGGAAAATTAACTGGCATAATCACAGCCCACAACTCAAATATAGTAGAGCCAAGTTCCCACCCATGTCTGACTGACTCATGGTCAGGACCTCATGCCTGAGTACTTATTAGCTATATTGGATACATTCCTATAGGGTTCAGATTGTGTGAAGATTTAGCTCCTTTCTGAGATAGCCTAAAGATAATTAAGGATATTTAAGCTAGAAAACAGTAGCTGGAGGATGAATACATTCCAAAGAATCACAATGTGTTTCTACTTTTTCCCTTACTTTGGCATTGTCTTGGGAAATAAAATATGCATTTAAGATAAACATGATATATAGGTGACTTGTTTAAAAGCAAAACACTTTTTTATTTTCTTTAATGGGGCCTTCTTAAACAGGTCAACCAATATCTCCCTAGAGGCAAAGAAATAAATGTAGATAAATGTAACTAATTATATGCATACGGACAGGCGTGGGTATATGGTTATAGATGTGAATAAGCATACACATTTGTATACAACACCTTATCTTTTAATGTGAATTTATCTTCTTTCAGCTAATTGATTATTTTTGCATGCAAACATCTTTCATTTGATTATGAGCTAGAATCTTACATAACCTAGGGCATTACTCAGGAAATCATTAGTAATTAGATAGGTCCCCTTTCTCCCAGTGATAGAATCCAGAACTCATTGTCATCATTGGTACCTTCTTCTTCTTCCTCTCCTTTTACTGCAAATCACTCTTACTATTCTTTCCTGTAAGCTTTAAATCAACCCCAGTAGCCAAATGCCCCCTCCACAACCTTAGCTTAGTGCTCTCAGCTGGCCCCGTTATTAGTGACTCATGCATTTTGAAACAGTTGTTTTGTTTTGTTTTTTGTTTGCTTGTTTGTTTTTTACATGATTTTCCTGTACATTTGGGTTCCTGGATTCCACTCACTACTCAATAGATGATTATAGCAATCCTATAATACCACTAGCTGTGACAACCACAACTGTCCCTCATTCCAAATGGCTCCAGGGACACAAAATTATGTCATATAAGAACCAGTGTCATCAGAAACTTCAGTGGCTTACCTGATTTCTGTCTCCCTACCACATACAATGCTACATGTCATAGCATGTTTTTGCTAACCTATGTCAAAATAAAGCTTAATGAGCTCCCATGAATATCTCAAAAGTATATATTTGAGAGTAGGTTACTCACAACGATTGTGTCCTGTGTGACAAAGATTGAACTTCGTATCATAGACTCCCAACTGAGTCAGTGGGAAATGAACTAGATCTGGTTCTAACCCACCTTTTACTATGATTGGAAAATTTATTGAAATTTACAGACGAAAGGAGATAAAGCCAAGAAGATCATTCCCCATTCATTAAAATGATCACAATGAAAGATATCGCAAACTGGGACAGGAGAGAAATGGAAGGTCACAGAACCTCCTTCATCAAGCAAATTTTCTTGATTGACAAGTTTATTAGCAGCTTTGGTTGGTACTGACTGCATACTCTGTCTCTGAAACCTTTGTAGGACATTCTCCGATCTTGTCCAAATCACCCTCATTCTCTCAGTGACAGAAAAAAATTTCTTATCTGCACTACAAAGGGATTGGACTATTTTCTTATAATTCTTACAGCTTATGCATAGTTCGAAACCCCAGAGAAACTTGTCAGAGAACCTGGAGACTTGTCCTACCCTGCCGTACTAGCTCAGCCAGTAGGCATTTGGCCAAACAAAACACCAATGGGTCACCTGCCCAAAGCTATCATGGGGCTGGCTGCCAGGGACCAGAAACAAATGACAGGAAGGGAAGGACATTACTTGGGCGAATATGCATGTTCACAGCTCTGAGGATTAAAGGCCCATGTTCTTATCACTGCTGAACAGAGTATTATAAATCCAGACTTAGAATACCAAATCCCCATGCGGCTTGGCCATTGTGAAGGAATATTAAAAAGGCCAGTGACAGAAATAATCAGTTTCCGAATGACACATTGTCAAATAAACCATTTCCCACATTATCCTCTTCTTTACTTTCTCTTGCTTCTTTTCCTGTGCCTGGGTATTTTAACATGAGAAACAGATGAAAATAAGGCCAGACTGAATGGCATCCCAACTCTGACTTCTCAGAAGGCTATCTTGGTAGGGTGTCCTAGGGTGTTTTTTAATTTTCTGACTCTGTGATTTATGAGTTTTAATATGGTTTGTATAATCAATCTAGGTGAAGGAGCTCAGAGAAAAGCAAAGCAGCTAAGGTAGCATACAGTGCATAATCAGGGGCTCCAAGGGCGCCACCATCAGAGCTAATGACTTGTATTTCTCCAGAGTTTCTAGTGATGGATTTAGGCATCCGGCATTTCTTACTACATTTTCTGTACTACACCATAGGCTGGCAAATAACAGTACCTAGACTATGAAGATGGCTAGACATGGTCAGATGACGGCTGAGCAGCCAGGTCACTGGGAGCCCTGTGAGGATTAACGTCAGTCGCGGACTAGATTGGACTGAGAATGTGTAAAGCACATGAGGGTGTATCTGTGGTAGTTTTTCCTACGAGGATTAATTCAGTGGGGAAAGACTTGTCTCAAATGTTGCAGCAGCATCCCAAAGGCTGGGTGGAACAAAAGAAGGGGAAGAGAAGGAGAGATCACACATTTTTCTCTGTCTGCCCTCTGGATGCTGTGGACTGAAACCACCACAACATACATTCTTTCCTTACATTCTCAAGTGTGTATTCATGGTGATGTGAAGGCATTCAAGATGTTTTCAGAAGACACAATCTCTATGCTGAAGAGCCAGGGGCTTATAATGAGTAGGACAGATTGCTGGGGCTTCTGCAACCACCACTGGCTAGGTGGCTTAACACAATTAGTTATTCTGTTATAGCTCAAGGTCAGAAACTCCCAAACAAATAGGACAGCAGGGGCTGCTAATTCTGGAAGCTGCCCCAGCTTCTGAAGGAAAAAGCCCATGGGCCAGTTGTATTTCATGGCCTGTCACAAAAATCTCTGTCTTCACCATCACTTCCTTCTATGTCTCCAAGCCTCTATATTCTCACCTCTTAATGGGATGCTGGCTACTTTGTTTAGGGTCCTCTCAAAACTCATATGGTCTCATCTTAACTAATCATTTTTTATAAAGTTCTGATTTCCAAATGAGTCACCCCTTAAGATCCCATAAGGACATTTTTCTTGGGGTACATTATTCAGTGCACATTGGAGAGTGACAGATCACTTTAGGTGGAGGGAGCATAGATTTGACACAAGGGAACATCATACTTTGGGGACAGTATACCAGTCAGTTTATCTCTAGGGTAAGATATACCAGGCAGGACAGGTGAGGCTTAGAGGAAATGGATGTACAGGAAGGAAGCAGGGGCCCAGCTGTGACGGAGCTGGAGTACAGGGCTAGGAGTTCTATATGTTATTCTGTGAGTGTAGGGGAGCTAGAAGACAGGTTTAAGTGGAAGACAATGGTCTAGAGTAGAGGAATAGAGAAACCGAAGGAAGGAGACTGCTCTCTGTGGACTCTGTGGTGGAGACCACTGACTCAGATCATGTGTTGTCTTTTTAAATTCTTAGCCAAATTCCTCACAGTGAGACTAATCAAAGAAGCTGGTTGGAGCCTCAGATGGCAAACTCCTGTCATACTCCTGTCACAGTCATGAGCATATAGTGAGCCAGAGCTTCCCACATCCTGGACACAGGTTTATCATGTCACAGCTCTCTATCCTTAGCGCTCCATGTCCTCATCCTTGCCTGCCTCTGCCGGGAACCTGTAGGCATTCTCAGTAATGGCACAAGGAAAATAGAATGACCCTGCTGACAGACGCCTGAGGAAGGAAGATTCCAGAAGAGAATGCATTTCTCCTCCTACCCAGAAAACATAGTGGAATTCTCAGGCCCGTAAAGAAGAGGCCAATTAAACGCTTATGAGCACACCTGTACACATGCACACTCACACAAGCCAACCGCTAGCCAGCAGACTGCCATTTCTCTCTTGAGTTTCAGCCCTTCACTATCCTTGTTTATATTAAAAAACAAAAAACAAACAAAAAACCCAAGATGTTTCCACTATATTGGATTTGGTGTCGGGTTAACCCTGAGACTCAAGGAACCCAGTGTAACAGCCTTTGAATCTTGGCTTATTCTTCACTTGCTTTAAGAAGACTCACAATCCTCTACTACTCATTCCTTTCTCCCTCCCGACTCTTGTTTTGCCATTGGTGTCTAGGTTTGCTCTGTCTGTGTGCTCAGAGGCTGGATGCCTGAGCCTTGCTGACTCTTGTTTTCTTCATTCGTTCCTGGTGAAAGAAGCTGCAGGAGGAACGTGGCCCCTTTAGCATGGATCAGAATAGCAGCCTTAGCCACTTCTGCTGACTCAACATACTATTTCTCTCGATTTCCAAATGAGACAGGGATGGCACAGGGGTTCTCTCAAGGCTCCTATACTTATGTGGGGCCCCACATAATGGGGGACCATTATACTTAAAGTGGACCATTTTCCTGATTTATTAGCTTTTTTTTTAACACAACAACCTTTAGATGTCGTGACTGAGAATATTTATATCCCAAGATTACCAGCACTCATTTTCTGATAAGTTCTCCACATCCATCAGCTCTCATCTCCTCCCATCAGCTCCCTCTACAAAGAAACTTTTGACTCACACATTTTACATTCTTGAAAAATGTATGCATGTGCATATCTGTATGAAAACACGTGGTTGGAATTGGCTCAGTTTGTAGTTTGGTTTATAAGCTCTGACATCTGGGAAGTTATTTCCTGAGACCTTAGTGTAGATCACTACCCAGGTCGAGGCGGAGCTTCAGCTGTGTTCCAGTGCCCCCACTTCAGCCCATGCCCACCCATCGTCCAGCCCCACCCCCTTCCGAGACTGTGTGTGTAGTCAGCAAGATGTCAGGACCAGGTTAGTGAAAAGACAGTGAGACTTCTAAATAGTGTCTACTGGAGTCCTCCTCTCTGGAGACACTGTGTTCGGGTCAATTTTGACCTCTCTGTGACATGCTACTGTGACCAGGACTTGGCTGTGCTGGGTTTGCACTAGGATTGTAATCTAACTACATGGGTAAAATAGAAAGAAGATAAGCTTTAGAATTAAGGAACTAAAACATGCTAAGTAAAAATGGTAATCACATTTCTGTACCGTGCCCATTTCACCTATAACCGTGCTGAGCCCCTCCCTGTGTGGGTACCACGCCAACAGACCTGAAAAGAGTGGCACCCAATCTTCAAAGGTGAAATATGATAAAAAGTGAGTAGAGAGATAACTGAAACACAGGTTTGTTTATTTGTTTGTTTGTTTGTTTTTCTGACATTGTGGCAATTAGGAGAGACCAGAAGAGTGTAAAACTCCTGCTTCCCACTTTGGGCAGGGATCTGGGAGATGAATGCATATTTGAGGAATACTCTGCCCTCAAAAAAATCATAGACCCGATCATTTCATGAAACTTACACGTCAGTTAAGTCACACTCATAGACGTGTTGCCGTCATATTTCTCACTGATGTAAAATATGCGGAGGTGGGATGGGTTAAAGATAAGTAAACTTCAGTCTACCTTGTTTCTAGTTAAAGAACTCACAAACTTGCTTTCATTGATCTGTTCATTTATTCACTCTCCAAATATTTTTGAGCACCTACGTTTTCTCAGACCCCTTCTTGAAAATCGAGGATTAAAGGACTGAAAATGAAGAAAATACACACTGTAGAAATACTTGGATTTGATAGTGTAATCTAATACGATCTTATAGTTGTAATGGGTGTAGGGAATGTTACTATCTCTTGAGCCCTAAGGGAACTCATTTTGTAGATAATAAAATAAGGCTGAGAGAGCTTGATGGATTGTCCCGGGGCTGCTTAGCTGGTAGGAGAAACAGGAAAGCAACAACCTTCCTTTAACAAGCTGGGTTGTTCTAACGTGGCTGTTACCAATATCCTTTGCTCCTCATATCAAACGTGGGAAGAAGGTAAAGTAAGATTCTTATTCATCCTTGATAGCTATGAAATTAAAATTTAGAAAAGTCAAACATTTTCCACAAAGTCTCAGTTTATTAATGAAAAATCTGGGCTGGGAAATAGCATCTCTCTAACTACAATGGCTCATGAAACCCGCGGAGCCAGGCTAAACAAGGCAGATAGGAAAACAATCCGACACGACCATCCACAAGTCAGCGGCCCATTTCTTTGCCCTTCTCTCTTTCTACTCCAGGGTGGACTCATTGCGCTGCTCCTCCTGCTGCTGGTGTTCACGGTGGCGCTGTACGCCCAGCGGCGCTGGCAGAAGCGCAGGCGCATTCCCCAGAAGAGTGCAAGCACCGAAGCCACTCATGAGATTCACTACATCCCATCAGTGCTGCTGGGCCCTCAGGCCAGAGAGAGCTTCCGCTCCTCCAGGCTTCAGGCACACAACTCAGTCATTGGTGTGCCCATCCGTGAGACCCCCATCCTGGATGACTATGACTACGAAGAGGAGGAGGACCCGCCTAGGCGGGCAAACCATGTCTCCCGTGAGGATGAGTTTGGCAGCCAGATGACCCATGCCCTGGACAGTTTGGGACGACAAGGGGAAGAGCAAGTGGAATTTGACAAGAAAGGTGAGTCCCTTCTAGCAATCTGTCTTTCTTGGGGACAATCTGGGGTGTGGGAACATAAACAGGGTCTTTGGAGATGAGTCATTATGGATGTTAGACCCATCTCTCTGCTGAGTTATAAAATTCCATTTCTTTTGATTCTTCACTAATTGCAAAACCAAAGAATCACTAAGTGGAGTTGTGAGGCCTTCAGAGAGCCCATAATCCAACATCTCTGACTGTTTCTTCACTGCCTTCTTCGACAATCTTCTCGCTATCAAAAATATTTCTGCATTTCTGCACATTCTTATTGTAAGTATTTTTTTACTCCCATAGAACTTGAAAACTATGTCTTTGTCCTTCTTTTCCATAAAGTGAATCTGATCTTCCTTCTCCAATAAATAAATATCTTGGGAATTTTATAGGAGAAAAATAAAAAGAGCCCATTACTTCTGTAAATCATGCCTTCATGCTCTCAAGTGAAATACATTTCCAGTATCTCACCATCCTGGAACTGTCTTCTGGATGGAGATTCTCATTTTTCACGTCTTAGAGTGTCACGCCTATGCTGACATTCTTCCTTGTCTGGCTGAGAATGCTCTACTGCTGAGCAAAATAGAACTTCCCACTCCTTCTGGTGTAATGGCATAGCTCACACCCCTAACACACAATATGGCAAGGTTCAGGTGAAAAACAGAAAACACCTTAGGGAGGGAGAGGGGCTCATCACCACTAATGGTCTTGTTTGCTGTCTTCCTCTCCTTTCTTCCCTCCATGGCACCTCCTTTCCTTCCTCTTGTGCTCCCTGGTATGGACATAGCACATTGTGATGAAGTCTGTATTTATAACCCTGTGCTTGTCAGTAGGCATGACAATAGAAACAGAGTTGCCACATGCAGTATTGCCACTTCTATGATCCTTATCTCTCACTAGATGGCATGGTATCAAGTGCCCACTTTGCACAGGGGTTGTGAGGTTTCAGTGAGTTAAAATGTGACGTCTCAGATGTTCAGGCAATGCCTCTCTGCTTCCATATGATTGCTGTTAATTTTGCTCATTTCATCTCTCTTCAAAGTGTTTCCAGGGAACACCTACTATACTAGACCTGGGAGAGTGATTACTCACAGGGTAATTGGTAGGAAACCAGCTTGAATGGAGCCACGGGCCTCTCCACGCCACACAGCCAAGATTTGGAAGGGCTGAGATCAGAGATTCAGCCCCAAATCTACAGGAAAAAATGTCCTGTGCTGTAGACTATTATCTTCTTGTCTCTCATGCCATGGCCAGAGTGAACCATGGCACATTCAGCTAATGGCCAACTTGCCTAACAAGTTGGTTCTTCCTAAGATTCATGCTTCTTAAACAGGATGAACTTTGTCCAGTCCAGGTTCCATCCATTTTAGGTGCTCAAAAAGGGAGGAAGAGAGGAAGATCATGGCTAACGGGACAGTCACAGTAGGAGACAGACTAGTTCTGGTTCGGGCTGATTCCTCAGAAGCAGGGGGAGGGTTACAGTCCTCTTGTTTGCTGGGATGCCCCCGTATCTACACCCCGTCAGACCTCTTATCCCAGAACAGCTTAGGTGCCTCTTCCTCTGATATTTTGTGTCTTTTGAACTGAATTCTTTCAGAGAAAAGAGCTAACCTCATTTCTCAGAATCTAAGCATCAGTGTTAAAAATGCCAGTCAAAACTCTGAAATAAATGAGTCGTTGATTCCTGAGAGATATGTATATGTTAGAGCGCAGTCATCAGAGCTTCACTGAGTCCCACTCCTCACCTTACTGACCGAATGTCTTAAAAAAAAAAAAAAACTTAGACATGATGTGTCCTCAAATCTTAGTTTGCCTGTTTTCAGCTCACTCACATAATTTTTGCCAAGTTCATGGGAAGTAGAGCGCAAAAGCTGGCAAGAAGAGTACAGAAGCCTCTCCTTGTGAGTCCTCACATCACAGAGAGTTCCATCCATCCCTGGGGAGGCAAATGCTAGAAGAGCTTTCTCAGCAGTATGATCCTGTGTTCATGGTCGTCCTCAGTCCACTTCAGATGACAGAGACCTAGCTGCATCAGTGCAGGTCAGTCTGGGCTCTCTTGCACTTCTCCAGAGAGAACCAAGAAAGTCTGCTCTTTAGGAGGTACAAAGCGTCAGCAATGTGTGGAAGCTGGCAAGTCCATGGACACTGAGTATCATAACACAGTTAAGGAGTAGGAATAGGTTCCTGTGTCCTAAGGAACAAGTGATGATTGCAACTTACAAGAATTTGCTAAGTATTTACAAAGAATTAGGAGAACGGTGTTTCAAGGTTCCAAAATCAAAAGATAAACCCCCAAAGAGAAATATAAATTATTTTGTCATATCATTGTACATTATATACCTGCATTGAATCATCACACTATACACTATAAGTATGCATAATTATGAAAATAATAACTAGGGATGCAAAAGTGATCCTATAGTCTTTTGAAATTATATTGCCAGAGGTTAATCCTCTCTGCAAATTTCATTCATGGAATTTTCCCTGGACATTAAATTGCCTCAGACAGATTGAATGGTACCATCTCCGTTTGAGCTCAAATGTGCAGGTTTTGCAGGAGGCTGTTTGAAAACTCAAGGAAGAAGTTTTGAAGTGCTTGGGGTTGCATGTCTCAAGGCTCTTGAGAAGGTCTAATGTTCAAACAGAATGCCCCGATATGAATGTATCCACTGTTAGATCTAGAAGTGCTCTTCTGATGCTGCTGGGTGGTGGTGCCATTGCTCTGTGACAACAGTCACCTGGTATTCTCCTGATATTCCCACTGCCCAGCAGTGGCTTCCTCACTGTGCCCCAGAACAATGACTGTTGTTTTCTGCCTAGTTGGAGTCTGTGATGTGCAAGTTCTGTGGTCCTTTTCCTGTCTGCCGCCCTTGACGCCCCATAGTCGAGTTGCTGAACATTTACTCACCTTTATTTGCCAATAAATGAATATTCATCACCGTATGTAATACAAAAGGAAACTCCGTACATTTCAATTCTGATCTTCCCCCTCTCTTTTAAACTTTCCGTTCCTTCCTATGAAGATTATGCATGGAAGCATAAGGAAGTCAGAATAACAAATGTATGAATTTATTCAAGAAGAGCATAAAAGGTAATGAATGTACATTAAATTATTTTTAATTGTGTTTCATGATGAAAGAAATATCTGCTGGTTAAAACTGAGGAAAATTGAGATGGGAATGAAGGAAAGGAAGGGAGAAGGGAGGAAGACAGACTATTGGAATGAGAATGGAGGAAGAGAGTGAGGAAGAGAGGAAAGGGGAACAAACTGGATGGAATTTCTCAAAGTAACACTGACATTCTGCCATTACCCGACCTGCTTTCACTACCATGACTGAAAAGCAGATACGTAACACTTGATTCATACACTGTTAGCATTTTCCAACATGTGTAGGTATGTGTGTGTATGTGAGAGTGAGTGAGTGTGTGTATGTTTGTGTGTAGGTATATATTAACACCAATGGGGTTCTTTTCCTATTATTTCGATGGCAGGGTGAGTCTTAATGGAGTAAAGAGGAGAAATTTGGGGTGAATATGATCAATATGTGCTGTATGAAATTCTTAATGAATTAAAAATACCCTTAAAACCAATGTATCAAAAGCATCTCTTCTTGTCAGTCATTCATTCCCTCCTCACATGTTTCAAAGCTCTATAGATGCCATCACATGGATATGTTTAGTATACTGAAACTCACCTTATTTTTTGCTGTAGCCATTATTTATAATTTTTGCACTAACAGGGAGACAGCAGGCATCATAGTACGTGTATTGTTACTTATGTAGGGAGCTACGCAGATACTGCTGCAGGCTGTCAGACCATTTCTGTAGGACAAAAATGTTTCTAAGGGCTGAATCGCTGCATCAAAGAAAATCTGCTTTGATCATATTGGAATCAGGAATCGGGCATACGTGTTACTTTTCACAATGTGTTTTGTATTCTCAAGGGAGTGTGTGGAATACTACCCATACAGGCAGCTCCTACCCCACCCCATTGAGCATTCTTTAGTGCCACATGTTTATTCCCATGGTTGCTTTCATTTTATATGTGAAATTTTCTCTCAATACCTTTTGCCCCTCATTAGCATTGATACTCATTTCTTTCTTTGCCGAAGGTCTATTCTCTTATTTCCCACGTTGTAATGATTCCTTGAATGAATGCGTGCATAAGAAAAGTTTCTCTGTGCTCTCCTACATTATCTAGAGACCTATGGTCTCTAGAGGAAGAAAAGAGAAATAGCATTAAATATACATAGTGACCCACGAGGATAGAGGCAGAGGCAGAGGCATCGCACAGTCTATCAGACACTGGTCCAGCAGTTTGAACTTTGCTGTGGCTCCGGATGATAGTTCAGTAGTTCTCAGGTTCTGTAGGACACATGCCAGGAGGGTGGAGAATTTTAGATGTTTATTGAGTACCTGTAAGAATCCTGATGCTGCCCTGTGCATTCCCTCATTAAGCAGCTGCCGTTACCCTGAATGGGAAATGTGTGGAAGGGATCGGGCAGGGACTCAGTGATGTTGCTGTTGTCAGTTATTACTAGGTGACTTTTACTACTCTTCTGAAATTTTCAATGAAATATACAATTTGAACTAAAAAGAAACCCTGTGGGGTGTCTGGAAATACTGTTTCCATAGTTCTCAGGATGCTGAAGAAAAATGAGGTTAAGTATTGTCATCAGGTCACACAACTTTAAAGTGGTTCAGTCTTGATCATGAGAGCATCTCTGGTTACCCACAGGGCTGTGACCAAGCACAGCATTCTAGCCGAGACTTGTGGTCTTGGAAGGCACTGAGTTCCCAATTTCAGGGATATCTAGAGCACACAGCAAGGGTTTACATCACTGGTGAGTCTGGACAGTAATAATCTTGGTAGTAAGCATGTAATCTCTGAGGCAAGAAGTAGCTACATAGCAATTTTGAGCTTCTAAGTTGGCAGAAGGATTTTACAGAGGGAGATCACATTGCTTAAAATGGTCCTCAAGGAACAGCAAACTCTTGTCTGATGTCAATAAATCATTCCATGTTAGAGACAGAGGAGTTCTTCATTAATGTTCCTTGGGACACCTCTCAGTGACTGTCAGGTAAATACCATCTTTGGGCAGCTTCTTACATGTTCCTATGCTCTTTCATAGGCAAAGTTTCCCCCAATGTCACTTTCTCCCATGCATGCTTCTTTTCCCAGACTCTCTAGCCTGTATTTCCAGACCTCCAAATGTAAGCCCGCCCATCCCTTTCCAAACCACATTTTTCTTTCTGCTGTCCCACAGACCCCTCAGCCTCATATTTTTCCCTTTTAGACTCATTACTTCCATAGGGATCCTCTTCCTCTACATTTTTCACACGTCAGCCACTCCTAGAGTTCTCATTTGAGCGTTATCCACTACGCTCTTAACTAATGTACCTTTTCTCAGCTTTTTAAACCTGCTGCTTCTTCCTAATACAGACTCTTTGCATTTACCAGGTCTGTCTTTGCTGGAACCAAACCCCTTTCCTACCCTAACCTTCTCATGGCATAGCTGATTCCTCATCATCTGATCACATCTTAAATGTCACATTCCCAAATAAAGCTTTTTTTCCCCTCATGGGTCCTTTGCTTAGGTCCTCTACCAACTATCCTATTTGTTTCTTAAATCATAATTTGTACTAGATAGCGTTATATGTTATTTATCATACTCATACTACAGTGAGTTCCATGAGATCAAGTATTAGGTCTGTTTGGATCATGCCATACCATACACTACCTGACACATAACAGAACTGACGCTGTATGTGTACTGAGTGGGGCAGATGGTGGAATGGGGAAATGAATGAATGAATGGATTGATGCGTATTGTAGCATCCATCAAGATGAGAACTC
Organism: Psammomys obesus; assembly: GCF_907164565.1. NCBI lineage: Eukaryota > Metazoa > Chordata > Mammalia > Rodentia > Muridae > Psammomys > Psammomys obesus. The sequence continues at coordinate 7,766,398 of NW_026591643.1, read as the reverse complement.
TCCTTATAGACACATTATTCTTTTTCTGCACTGGGTAGATCTTGTCTATATTTGTGATGCTATATTAATATTTTTGAAACAATGACTTGTTGAATACATTGCATAAATAAAGTACTTTCCTCATAAAAATGTAAATATTATTTCAAAGTTTCCAGCTACAGGGAGTGGAGGCACAATCTAGTTTCGTCTGATTCCCGATCCAAACATGTTCTGAAGATAATACAACTTCTCTTAATCCATATAATTTGAGGGAAAGGAGGGAATACTTGGGCTTAGATGCTAGTAAATCAAATCATTTGGAGGCCTGTTTGTACAAAAGTCTTCAATACCATGTATAATAAGAAAGATGCTTAAGAAATGTGCTTGACTTTATATCCCCAAGTGTGTATGTCATCTTTGTGATGTGTGTTTGCCTCAAAAATAAGCTTTGCAAAAGAATTTATATTGTTATTACATATGGCATGCTCTGATGTTTACTATTATCCTTACATCGTTTTATTTATGTGAGTATGAGTCACTGCATTGCTTTCACAGTATGAGAATGAAACATACCATAAGCAGCAGAGGCTAATGCAGTTCTGGGTAATAACACAGATCTCTGACTGCTGGACCCCTACTCTTTGCCAGCTTATCTGAAGGATGAAGGTCATTCCAGGGACTCACGAATAGTGTCCTAGGTTTTCTATCACCTTCTACGGAAGTTGGTAAGATGAGGATAGTTGCAATTGGATAGTGCCTTCTGCTCAATCCTAAGTCTCAATATCTTAAAATGGATCCATCAGTCTTACCCAGGGACCATTTGCACAATGTTTATCTAATTATCCTAGGACACTGTATCTTCAACCTCCAAAACTCCATCACCCCTAGTTCCTTCCCTTCATAAGAAACACCATTTGGCATTGCATAAAAGGACCTGTCACGATTATCCTGGGTTAACTGCAGGGCAAAGTGTGCAGAAATCCATGACTTATAGCAGGGCTGTGTTCCATGTACTCAGTAAACTGTTTCTAACAGATTCTCCAGCAGAAGAAGAAAAGTTTGGAATGACAATTTTAAAACAATGTTTTTGGTTAGCATACAAAAAATGGGTCTCACTGTGACATTCTCATACAAATATAGCATCATGCTTTATTCTTAACCCTGCTCCACTCTCTTCCCACATTTCTTCTTTTCCTTTCTTTCCGGGAAGGAAAACAAAAGAGAGTAATGGAATATGTATGTCATGAAAGCAGAAGGGAGACCTCTTTGAAGAAAGGAAGAAAAAAGTATTTATTTTCAACACCAAACTGTACTGACTTCCCTACACTCAGTTGACTTCCTGTCCTGTCTTTTAAAGTACATTTGCAACTCAGCACTGCAAAGTGCCCCAGGGACTCAAGATGCAGCCTGGACCTCTGCAAAGGCCATCTACACAGGCATGACCAGCCAGAGAGGAAGATGAGCTGGTGATATCTGCATCTTCTCTTTTGGCACACCTCTTGCTCCTAACTCAGTCACTCATTCACCATCATTTGTACCCTTAATCCATGTTGATGGTCACTGTTTGTTACTGTAGGGCAACAAACCACATAGGAAAAGGCCTTCTCCTGGTCACCTAGGAAGGTGGGAAGCAGCAACAACTACTATCTTTCCATATATTTATGTCATGGATCTTCATTACTTTCAACCCTTCCCCCATCCCCTCTGCCTCCCTCCTGTTTCCTTGCCATCTTTATATGTGTGACCCACTGAGTTCAATTAGAAGTTTTGGCCCGTGTTCTTCCACATTTTACACAATAGCTTCGTGTATTTGGGTGCCTTGATAAATTCTGTTACTGACTTTTTTTTTTGAGACACAAAAGTAAGTCATTCACCTGTGACCTAGGGTTTCAGGGATGAAGGTTTCTTTGAGTGCACATCACTGGAGTTCATGTTCATGACCCTCTGTATGGCCACACCCTCTGTATTACCCTAAATACTTTGTACTACTGTAATACATTCTGTGCTGTCCCTAAAGTGCCCTAACTATCATCTGGCAAAACGCTTACTATATCTACATTGCCTGCCCCCACCACATGAGTTGCAATTACTATGATCTCGTCTGTAGAAACATTCAAAAACATGCATGTGGCATTTGGTCAGGGATGATGAAGCAGGCCTGGGTTTCAGGCACAATTTAAGTAATTCTTTCTAATCTCAGCCTGCAAGATTGTAGCTTAACTGTTGCTATTCTGTTTCTTCTTAGAAAATAAAAGGGGGCAAGATCTGTACTTCACACCCAAACAAGCTAGAAAGTATTCACAAAGTTGTTTTGTACCCAGTCTTATTAACCCCCACTCCCAATTGATAGGCAGAGTAGATGATACATATATAATGACAACAGTTCATTTCACCTCAGTTAATCATGATAAGGAATGGACTGGTAAATTGGTCATCTAAGAGCTAACCCTGGATAGAGGGTTTTTGGTCTCACACTCTTCAAGATCTCCGCCCCAGTGTGCAAATGGCTAACTGGGCAGAAGCAGAGGAGTGGAGTCTCTAACAGAGAGGAGCTTAGTCTGCCAGACAGCCGGCTTCGGAGCTGTCTCTACACTCGCTAAAATAAGATATAGACAGAGATTTGTCATAGAATCACAAATAGGAATGTCACCAAAGCTGTCACCAGCACCCCTTGAAATGTCACTTCCCGGCATTAATTGCTGTGATAACAAAACAAACTGGTGCTCTCTGAGCCTGTGCTTTTCACTCCTCCTCCCTCAGGATCCTCTTCCCATGGTCCCATTTCCCTCTCTGCACACCCCCTCCGCATCCCTCAGCTCTCTGTCTCAGGGGACCCTCGGGGCATGCTGACTTGATTATAGTATGCCTGGCTAGGCAGCCCTACCGCACAGTGACAGATGAGGGTGAAGGAGGTTTGATAAATGTCAGGGGCTTCAAGACGGTTCCCTGATTGATCAGAGCTAGAGCAATTTCCCAGCAACCAGGGACTTTTACCCTCCTATCTTGGCCTCTCTTGCAATAGCTGGAAATGGCCCTGTGGGGCCTACCTGTCACCAAAGTCCAGGGAAGGTAAGCACAGACCTTCTACAGACTTTCTACGGAGGCCAACTGTCCTCTGCTGCACCAGCCTCCTCTGATTTTAAATGTGGAAGTCCAACTCCACTGCCCACATCTGTCCTCATTTCCCCTGATACTTGCTAATCATAAAAGGTATGCACATACTCATTGCAGAAAAGCTCAAAAAAAAAAAAAAGAAAGAAAGAAAGAAAAGAAAAGAAAAAGAACACATCCTTTAGCAATTTTTTCAAATTTCTTTTTGAGCCCAGTTTTCTATATTTATTTACATTGTTTTATTTCTTTCACTTTAATCTGAGATCATAATCTTTAAAAATTTATAATTATGTTTCATAATTTCTTTCTATTTTATTAATGACCATTAATTGCTTTTCTGTTTGTTTGTTTGTTTGTTTGCTACTTTTCGGTCAACAGAAACAACCATTTCCATGAGGAAAACTAATTTTTGTCTTGGTATTCCCAAAGGAAAAATCACTGAGTCAAATGTCTGAATGTTCTAAAATTCTTAATACATTATTAGCTTACATTTCCATAATGCTTGTTAAATAAGAAAATATTTGTTCATCTATTTCTTCATTTACTGTTTCAAGAAGTTCTGATTAAACACCTACTATGTGCCAGCAGATATTTAGGTCACTGAAGATAAAAGACTGAAGAAAACAACTTCAAGTCTCTCTCCAGCATGTTTTCTACTGTGGAAAATGATCATTTGGCTGTGAGGCAATTACAGAAGAGGACTAGAGTCCTTACTTTACAAGTGAGGTGGTATTTGATGGTGGGTCTGTAATGTCTGAAGAAATAAAAGCTTGTCAGCTTGAGGAAAGACATTTTTAGGGAGTAGGGATGGTACGAGCAAAGGCCTGTGGTATCAGTGTGCTGGAGGATTTAGTGCTGTGAAGGAGAAGTGTGAGGAATCAGTTGAGTCACATTAGTGCTAGAGCAAAAGTCTTGAAGGTTTTCTACTGTCACCATGCACTGGAGACCAACAGGAAAAGGAAGCACCAACTTCTTACTAATCTGACAAAAGATTGAAGTGGAAATGAGGAAAGATTACTTGTGTGTTTGATCTTGAGAAGGGAGGGAGGGTATGATTGAACTGGAGGAGAGTGGACAACGTATTACCCTAGACTCTCACTGAACCTCCACATAATTTACTTGTTTTATTTTTGTTCGTAAACAGGTTGTATTTACATTTTCTTTGTTTTCTTTTATTATGTGTATGAGAGTTTGTGTGTGTGTGTGAGACAGAGAGAGAAAGGAGAGAGCACTTGTGCACACACACATTAGAATATATGTATGCATGAGCATTTTTGAGGTTAACTTAGGGAATCATCCTCATTCACCCACCTACCTCACTTGCTAAAAAAAGATCTCTCAGTGAAACCTGGGTCTCGCAGATACAACTGTGTTGTGTTGTGTTGTGTTGTGTTGCTAGGCAGCTTGCCCTGTGGGTCTCTACCTCTTTCTTCTGAGGCTGGGGTTATGAGCAGGCTGCCATGCCTACCTGGCATTTACATGATTTCTAGGAATCCAAACTCTGCTCCTCATGCTTGTACAGCAAGCGCTTTAACTACAGGGCCATCCTTCCTGCCCTATATTTAAATTTCTTGATTTCAAAATATCTAGGATTAATGGGTGAGAACCAGGTTTCCCCAAATATCTTTTTAAATATTTATTTATTTATTTATTATTTATTACAATTTATTCACTTTGTATCCCAGCTGTAGCCCCCTCCCTCATCTCTTTCCAATCACTACCTCCCCTTCTCTTCCTATGCTCCTCCCCTAGTCCACTGATAGGGAAGGTCCTCCTCCCCTTCTACTGACCCTAGCTGGTCAGGTCTCATCAGGACTGGCTGCATTGTCTTCCTCCCCCTGGGGGAGGAGTGCAGCCAGGCCAGGCCACTGAGGAAGATGATGCAACCAAATATCTTTTAAAGAAAAAGATGCTGTGGTTACCTTACTAGCCAAGCAAAAATATAAGTTGGAAGGAAATGTGTATTTCAATTAAGACTGAGAAAACCAGCCCAAAGCTAGGTTTCAAAGCAATAAAAGGAGATGTGGCTTTTATGCAGACATCACACACAGTTAAGGCAAGCACTTATTAATGTGTAGTTCGCCGCGTGCATAGAGGATAGCAAGGCTCCTGCAGCCCTGTGCCTCTTCTGTCATCCTCACCAGGAGTCTGTTTGGAAATGCAACCTTGTGTTCTTCACATTAGCCATTATTGCTTTTCCCAGGAGTCTTCACTGTTTATCTCTCCAGCCCTTCCTTCATTTGCCACTTTGTCACTGCATGCATCTCTGAGGACTTTGCCTAAAACGAAACAGTATCCCTTGTCATGCACACCACCTCCTATGCTCTTTTACCCTGTTCCTAATTAACCTTACTTCTCAACTTTGTAACCTGTAAAGTCACCTGAGAGGAGAGCCTCAGCTGAGGAATCCCCCAGATCGGGTGGCTCTTCGAATGTCTGTGGGAGATCCTCTTGATTACCGTTGATATAGGAGGACTCAGCCCGCTGTGGTTGGTCCCATCACTCAGCATGTGGTTCTGGGATGTGTAAGAAACTTGGTTAAGCCTGAGTCTGAGCCAAGAGTCAGTCGGCAGTGCTCTTCAATGGTTTCCACTTCATGTTTCTGCTTGAGTTCCAGTCCTCACTTTCCTAATGATGGAGTCTGAGTGAACAACATAAGCCAAATAACTCCTTTCCTTCTCTGAGTTGCTTTGGTCAGAGTGCAAATCTGCTTCCCTTCTCTTCATTGTCTTAGCCACTGTTTGGACACTGTCCATATTTGTGTGTCTGTTGCCTCTATCCATATGAATTCTCTGTGTTTTGCTAAGGGCTGGATGATTATCGTTTAGAACACTGCCTGTTACATGTCAGATCACAGGTAAATAACTAAATGAGTGGATGAACGGAATAAACTAATCTAAAAATAACTTTTCTGGTGTGTTTCAATTCAGCTTCTTTAAGGGTTGAAAGAACCTGACTCTAGTTTAGATAATGGTGGTTATTTTCAGTATTTGGTGTAGAATGTTGTCAACACTAAACACATAGTAAATGCTAAAATAGAGATAGATAGATGATAGATAGATAGATAGATAGATAGATAGATAGATAGATAGATAGATAGATAGA
>NW_026591643.1:7753582-7760193 GCF_907164565.1 Psammomys obesus | reverse complement strand
AGATAGATAGATAGATAGATAGATAGATAGATAGATAGATAGATAGACAGATGGAATAAATGATGTACGTGGTAATTCTAATCTCTACCATGTTCTGATGAGAAAAAGTGAAGCAGAAAGAGCCCAGGTATTCTGCCTAGTATCAGGTGGCTGTTTGAGGCAGGATTTCTACCTAGGTGTATATGACTTTGAGGTCATTTTTCACCAACAATCTGCCAAAAGGTATTTTGGAAAACACAGCAAAGAGTTTTGATTTGAAAATAACCTCAGCCTTCTAAAACAAAGAATGAGCCATTGCTTATATATGACATTAATGTATACACTATTTCTGTCTTAAGTAGCTCTAGTGAAGAGAGAGAGAGAGAGAGAAAGCGAGGGAGGGAGAGACAAAGATGGAAACAGAGAGACAGAGAGCATTTTGCTCTTCTCTTAGGTGAATCTGGAAATAACCAGCCTCCTCATCTACATACTTTGCTTTTATGACTCCATCCCATTCCTGATCTTCCCACCCCTGTGTGAACCCTGCTTATCTTAAGAAAGAGTCTGTCATGTCCATTACTGAAAATCCTGATGGGCAGACCCTCACACCAGTCCGCATCACCATCTATAAGCTAACTTGAAGCTGTGTGACTTTGCTCAGATCCTATCAATGTTGCTGGGATTGCTGTGTCTCGGGCCACCCAGCAAGGCATGCTTTGGGTTATAAAGCACCTGCAGCTGCCTTCACTAAAGGAGGTATCTTGGCTATAGCAGAACCTCAAAGCATCAGATCTTGCCCAGAACAGCTAGAAGTCTGTCTATTCAGGGCAGGGCTGGTGTACCCTGCTTCTAAAATCTCTGGTTTATGAAAGGTAGAGCTTAGCAAATGGATAAATCAGGTACTGGCAGATTATTTTTCTAAATGGTTCTTTACTTTACAAAAGAATTCATCACGTGTCTCCTTTCAATGTACAGCACTCCATGAATGCATGGAAAAGACAAGGGGATTTGACCGACTTAGCTTGCTTGGATGTTTAAAGACTTAAGCTTAAAAAACACAGCACAGAATTAATACAGGGCTTTCTGAGACTAGCCAGTAGCAGGATTTCAGAAAGGTCTTCTGACAGGGCAGGTACAGGTTTGAATTCTGTCTTTACAAAGTACCTTGTTCTAGGGCAAGTTGATTGACCTCTTTTGGCCTCCATTTTGGTCTATGAAACTGGTTTAACAAAGATACAGACTATCCTGGATTTGATTTCAGGATCCTGTACAGTAATATTTGAAGAATCTGGTACAGTCCTAGAAAAACCGTATCCCTTTTTAGAACCTTACCTTTTCCATCTCTGTGATAAGCAGGTTGGACCCATCCAGGCCTAAACTGAAGTTTTCAGTGTCCATCTCTTTTGCTAGGATACTTATAGCATGGGCCAGAAGTTCAGCGCCATGTGACTATCGGGCATGATTCATGGGGTACAGATGGCAAGAGCTGTTCTGAGGAAAGCCAGTCTGAAAAAGGAGATTTCCTTTCTTGCAAACTCCATCTTCTCACAGTTCCCAACACAGAAATGATGCAAAAGGGAGGAAGGGCATCCTAACCAGCAATCTGAGCCTTTTAATAAGTGACAGAATCCAGTCCCCAGTCCATGTCAACAGCTTCCTGGCTCCATGGCTCTTCGGTAAGTGTCCCCCAAGGAGGTCAACACAGAGAGAGAGATATCACTTCCTCCTCATTTCCCTGGTGAATGAAGCCTTCAGAGACCAGATGCATCCACTTCATTATAATTATGTTAAGTGCCGCCTGATTGGCGCTGTTCATCACCCTGGGGAGGCAGCCGAACCCAGTGGACAGACAGGCTGCCTGCTTTGGCTCAGTGTGGCTCCAGCTGTGTCCTTGGCCGTGAAGGACACGGTCCTCCTTGAAGACCACAGCTCTCCCTCAGAGAAGAGAGGGCGATGCCTAGGGTGGGTGTAGGGCACAGTAGTGACCCCTGTGCTTGCACATAGCTCGCTGGCCCTGATTTCTGCTGCCCGCACTCTGCCGGCTCTTCGCTTGGAGCTTGCTCAGACATCCTAAGAGGGGTGGTGTATTATTATTAGTTTAGTTTCTCTTACACCTGAAGTCTCCAGCCTCCCTGTAAGTCATGGAGAAAAAAAAAAAAAAAAAAAAAAAAAAAAAAAAAAAAAAAAAAAAAAAACTAGTTTCTGCCTTGTATCCTCCTATTACCAGAAAATGAAGTCAACATGTGTAGCAGAGCCAGACAGTCTTAATACAGCAAAGACTGCATTTCTGGCATGGCATTTGGTTCAAGGCTATGTTTTTGTTTGTTTGTTTGTCTGTTTGTTTTTTGTTGTTGTTAACAAGTAAATGAGTGAGGTTGGTAAAAGTGGAAAGACCTCATGAGATGGGCAGGCTTCAATGAGTAAACCTGATGCTGCAGAAGATCCAGGCATGAAGGTGAAGGAATGGAACCAGAACGCCAGTGCAGAATGTTGAACAGGACTGGGACTCTGACGCAAGGCTGCTGGCGTCAACGCTTGAAGTCTGCTGATATTTAGTACCTATGAGTGCAAATTAGAAAATGTCTGTGCCTCTCACTGTCCTCATTTCTAAATAGGGCAACTAAAAAATGCAATTCCAAGCTGTTGTAAGACAAAATGAGTTAATCTGTGTCACTAGGCTTTGAAGAGTGCTTATTGCGAAAGAAAGGTTCAATTACAGCTACTGTTTTAGAGTGTGAGTCCTCGGCAAATAGATCAGGCACTCTCTTGCTTCATTTAGCTCTCACAAATATTCAGCAGCTCCTTCATTCATTCACTCATTTCACAAATCGTCATTAGGACTAAGAGAAAAGGAATGATCATGGCTGGCATGGTCCTTGTCATTGGAGACATTATCCTCTAATGGGGACATCAGACTGGAGTCTTGAGACTTGAGGCAGCGTTTCACGTACTTACTGATTCCATTAAAACAGAGCATCCAGGAAGGGACCTCTCTGAGTGATCTTGTTGAGGAAAGGGAGTGCTTGGTCTGGGTTTTGGCTGTTTGAGAAGGCCTTTCTGAAAGAGGAAGATTCAAGTTGGAGTCAGTCAGAGGATATACCATATTAACCTAAACCAGGGGAAATAGCTTTAATACAGAGCCAGCTCATTTGATGGCCCAATAGGTGAGTGCACCGAGCATGCTCACAGGGAGTGTGGGTCAGAGAGTTCTCTTTTAGGGGAATTGAGGATGGCAGGCTGAAGCGGCTTCACACAGGTGACATAACTGGAATGGACCTGCCTGGGATGAAAGGTATTCTTGCAGCCCTCTAGGGAGGGTGCCATGGCACTCTTCTCTGCTTTTACAGGGAGGAGAAAACAGCAATGCATTTGCAAAAGGGGATTGGCAAAAGCAGTGACTTAAGAGAAGAAGATCGCAGGCAGGCAGAGCCCAGCTAGATTTGTACCTATTTCTTCTAATTCCCGGGAGGTTACAGGGTGAAGCTGGATTAATTTCAAAATAACCCTGATCATGCTCCAGGGTTTAATATCTCTCATGTCTCCTGGGTCATTGTGGCACAGGGAAGCCCCGCTCTAATAGTGATATATAAAGTGTTTTCAGTTTTTCATTATTCTGTATGTGTGTGTACCTGGTTTGCCACCCTCCACACACGCTGAGCTCCTACTGAGAGAAATGCATGGGGACTTGGGTGAAATCTTATTTATTCTTTGGAAGGCATGCAGTACAAAATCATTTCTCTCTCTGCATAAATATGCATGAGGCTGCCTAGTCTTCCCTCCTCAGGAAGCACGGGAAGAAGGGAGAGAACCTGATGTGGCTGATGTCACAGCCCTGCCCATGACTGATGGCACCCCATTAATCAGGGGGAAGCAGCAGCCTCGTGAACTGTGAAATCAGCAGACCCCTGAGAGCCCTGGAGGATGGTGGAGAGGGTACTCTATTTCACAGCTGGAAGGTACCAGCATGGAGGAAGTAGGAAGGGACCCAGGCCCAGCAGGACAGGAGCACTCATGCTCCCCTCTCAGGATTCACAGCCTCAAGTAAGTATTGCAGAGAAGCTGCCTCTTGAGTAAGGTAAGAGTGAACTAGAAAGAAATGTACAAGCAAAGGAGCACATAGAATGGTAATGATCTTTTCAACTACTGCCATGTGCCTGCCGCCTAACTAGGCACCCATCTGCTGAGCCTCTGTGTTTGTACTATGCATTTTGTACTATAGATTGATTTTTTTATTCAGTTATCATGTTTGTATCATCATGAGAGCCCATTTCACAGACCTATATAAAAAGAACATCAGAGAAATGCACTATTTGAGCACTAAGATATGACAGAGCATGAAGGAACTTTGACCTAGAGCCACTGTCCTGTATCTACGATATAACCTGCTCTGCAGGATGATGGCCTGGAAACAAAAATCACAGGAGGAGGAGGACAAGGGAGAAAAGGAGGAGGTAGGGTGCATATTCAGTAGTCATTTAAAAATGTGTGCTCCATCCACAGAAGCATAGCTCTGTGTTAAAACATGCTGAAGCTTACAGAGTAATTAATACTTCAGAGAAGCTCAAGGCTAGGTGAAGAAAACTGGATAAGAAGGGATGAGGAAAAAGCTGAGTGTTGAAATGCACATATGGATATTACAGAGGTCTGGAGTTATGTTCCCCAAACCCACAGAGAGCTGCCCGTTATTCCAGATCCATAGGATCCGTACATGAACACATGAACACAAACCCACTTTCATGTACACATAATTAAAAGCAAAAGTAAAATCGTAGAAAAGAAAGTTGGGTAAACACAATCAAAGCAATGACACTTCTCTTTGAGGGTGTGGACAAGGTGCAATCTTCACTCTTAATGTCAGCTTGAAGATTTGCTGCAAGTTTTATCTGCTGGAGCCTTCATCTCTGCATCCCCCATTCACATAAGCATGTCTGCTTATAAATCATTGTGATGATTAAATGAGATCGTTTCATCTAAGATGTTCTGAACAGTGCTCAGCGTAGAGTAAACAATCGGTTATTGACTGGGATCAGGGTGCTGGCATATGGATATGAAAAGTCATTCCTTCCTCACTCAGGGTATGACATTGAAATATGCTGAGGGTGGCAAAGAGGACTTCCTCCAGGAGAGGGCATGTAACCTGAATCTTGAAGATTCATTCATCAGTTTATCCAGGGACAGGAATGGGGGTTGGGCAAAGATCCTATTTGGGAATAGAAATGTAATGACAAATTAAAGAGCTATAAGAACAGCAAAGTGGGAGGGATAAGGGGAACAGCAGAGGAAGGAAGAAGATGGGGACCTTGGATTTTTTGTCAGGAAGGAACTGGGGAGCCCCTGGAAAATTACAACTAAGGAGTTCAATATGCAGATATGTTTTTATTCTTGGAAAGTTTTGGGCACACTAAGGGTAAGGAGAAAAAGATTGATGGCAGACCACAGCTAAGATGTAAATCAGAAGCACAGGCGTGTGCACACCCACAGAAGGCACCACGGTGCTGATCTCCCACGGGGTTTGCTCGTGTATTATTTAAAGCTCTTTTGCAGATCAGCCACTCGAATGAAGCACCCTGCCCTGGACCTAGGTTTTTGTGTCTATTAAGTGAGACTTAGTGTTTTCTGAGACATCATTTACTTCCTATAGACTACATAGAAGCCAAACAAGAAGGAAATGTGTAAAGGAAGGAGATAACAAAAGGAAGAGGCAGGAGTCCAATCCAGTAAGTTCCTAACTGCTGATTGTCTACAGGTCAAGGACAGACACAATGGAGTATGAGAGGAAATCTGGAGCTGGGATGTAAGTACGACTTAGACACAATGGAGTATGAGGGGAAATCTGGAGCTGGGATGTAAGTACGACTTAGCAAGGTCCCAGGTTTCTGTTCCCTGGATCAGAAAGTGATGTTCTGATGTCCTTATGATGCATTTTTATTTGTTGAGGGATGGGGCAAGCTACAGGATGAGGAAGAAAGAGCACTCAAGAAGGGAAATGAGAGAGCCCTCTCAGGAGCTGTGAGAATGACACTGAGCCCTTCCATGACCCACATGACACATTTCCCTTTGTAGTAGCACATTACACTAGGAAACTGGTTCATTCTTACTTTTTACCACAAGGAAAAAGAAATTGGCTGGGTCACTTCTCCTCAGGTTGACGGATATAGTTTTGGGGGAAAAATAGAGAGAGGGACAGATAATTACATATAGACCCATGTATGTATATGTATGTGTGTATACACATAGCCTTACATTTCCTGTAACTAAAAGAGAGCTCCCTGATAACCAGGAGTTTACGTGTGTTCACACATATGCTATACCTAGCCCTATCACTCTTTCATTGCAAAAATCAACCGTCAGTGCACAGTGGTTGGGACATTTAAAAAATGTACGAGTTATATGCAATGATGATTCCAAACAATGTGTGCCGTTAACAGTTCTCTCTACTGTAACTCTGAAGGAGTGTCTGCCTCCTCTATCACTAAACATAAAAAGAGAAATGAAAATAGGAGTGTACTAGACTAGAGGCATCCTGTTTAAATCTAGAGCGAAACTCGTGGATGTGTGGCAGGCTGAGGAACTCTGTCTGCAATATGTGTGTGTGTGTGTGTGTGTGTGTGTGTGTGTGTGTGTGTGTGTGT
>NW_026591643.1:7693023-7753572 GCF_907164565.1 Psammomys obesus | reverse complement strand
TGTGTGTGTGTGTGTGTGTGTGTGTGTGTGTGTGTGTGTGTGTGTGTGTTTGAGAAAGAGATAGAATGCCATAGGGAGTCTGTGAGGCTCTGTACAGACAAGCTAGGGTCTGACCCGTTGACTTCCCTCTTCCTTCTCCTGGCACCTTTGTTGTTAGATTGTAATGGTGTAATGCTTTAGTGCTTCAGCGGCTTGGACAAATGCTCTCATTCTTTTTCTGACACCAGAGACCTAGATTCTTGTCCCTTGAGTTTTGTTATTCACAGGATATACTTAGTTCATATCAACTTATGCTCAAGAAGTTAGTGAGGAGCCATGGGTAAGTTTCTTCTGATCGCTTCAATGTTGGTCCTTCATTCCAGAGTACAAATAATTTGTCTTTATGACTTCAAGAAAAAAGCCCATGAGGACATTGTGTTTAGGAATATGGGCATTTCTGTAGTAATATCTAGATATTACATTTGCAAAATCTAAGTAGCCTTTCTCTCTGGCTTCTATCTTGTTTTATTCTGCCCACTTATAGATAGTGAGTACCAACTCTCTTTGTGACTCAATCCAGATGGTGGGTACAGAAGAGAGATCAAAGTAGAGAAGTTCTGTGTTCATGGAACTTTCATTCTATTTGATATCATTGACCATTAATCACATAAGCCCTACCCTAGAAACCAGAATGCTGGGTGGCAGTGCTATGGTGAGCAGGTAAAGAATAAGGAGGATCTGCAAGTATATGCCTGAGAGGACATCACAAGGCATATCTTTTATGGTTGAAAGGGGTTTTATAGCAGGAAGTAGTGTGGAAATGGAGTAGAGACAGAAAGGGGGAGAAATATAAATGTGGAGATGGGATACGTCACCAAAGTTTGGATGGCAGTTCCTCAGCAGTGATCACGCTAAGCTGAGATCTCGCTCCAGCTGTGAAGTGAAGCCACTATAGGGGATGGAGCATATGAGTGACAAGATGAGATTCAGGCTCTGAAAGATCTCTCTTTCTGCTCAGGCATGTGTAAAGAATTCAGAGAACGAGCAAGGAAGGTGGCAGGACAGCTCGAGGGCTGCTGCCCGTCAGAGTGACAGTCCTCATGAGTATAAACACAAGTGGTGATGGTGTCCTCTCTAACAGTGGCATTGGCAATCTTCCCAGATGAAGGATGCCCAATGGTGAAAATGTGGGCTCTGGGATTGGCGTCTGAAAATAGGCAATTTGTTCACTCCTCTCCAGAGAAAGATATTTTAAAATATAGAGATCAAGTTTCAGATTTTGCCCTGAAATATTTGAAAAATAGGAGGCATCTTCAGTTCCCTGGGGAGAATATCTATATCTCACTAAGCTAGAGGTCCAGACATAAACAGGAAGAGCGGACACTGTTTCAAGCAATGAGCTATTCTAGGAATGTAACTGCCGAAGAAGTCAGACCTGGGCATCTTCCCCTGAAGAGCATGAAGCAGCTTTTGCCCTCCTGGTTGTATAGGATGATGTAACACAGGGTGCTGGGAAGCGAGGGTGCTCAAGATCTATTCATATTTCCAAATCATCATTGTAGCATCAAGATGACGTATTTAACTCCTTGATTCCTCATCCTTTATCGATGAAGTAGGGATACTGGCACAGAAAAGCTAGTTGTAAGCACTGAATAGGTTAAAAAACCTACACTGCTTGCTTACCTATATATTGTTTTCAGTGCTGACTCTGTAGCATTTCACTGTAATTGTATAGAATATGTAGCAGTGGCAGTTAATGCGGCATGGAAGCATTGTCACAGATCAGTATTTCAGGTGTCTCTGAATTACTGTGTTCTCTGGTTGGTTATTTTAGCTTTTGGGGCATTTGATTATAGTAACCATTGTGTGTGTGTGTGTGTGTGTGTGTGTGTGTGTGTGTGTGTGTTTGTGTGTGTGTCTGTCATGTTCTGGAATGTTCAGAATGTGCTTGGAAATACTAAGACCTCTACATATCATCCTGAGTGTATATCATTCTTGCTTGTTCATTTTTATATGGTTGTATCTACTTCCTTTTTGCAACTGTACAGTTAAAAATTTATCATATGACCTGAAGAGATGGCTGTGAAGTTCAGAACATTGTTAAGTCTTGCAGAGGCACTTGGTTCAATTCCTATCACCTACATGGCAACTTCCAACAGCTTGTAATTCAAATTCCAGGGCATGTGATCTCTGGTCTCTGTGAGCACCAAGCCTGCACATGGTCTACATATGTGCATTCAGTCAAAACATTTAAACACATAAAATAAAATAAGTCTAAAAATATTAAAATAAAAAACATTCTGTTATTTTCAATTATGAATTGCTACAATCATGTAATAAAATTAATGTAATAGTACACATTTTATTCTTTCCATCTTTTCATTAACAAACAGTTATTTGTGGTAAATATCTTAATTTTTACAAATACAATATTAAATAATATAGCTAGTCATTTATGCTAATTTTATTACTCATTATGGTAAAAATGTTTCTTACTCATTTGAATGCTTTGCTTTGTATTCATGCTAGTATCTAGAATTGTCCTGTGATTTTTAAACTTTATACATTTCTACCAACTATATAAAACTTTCACTTTCCTACATTCTTGATAACACATATCAGACAATTTATATTCTACAAATCTGTAGCATGTGAAATTAGAACGTCAATGTAGAGTTGATTTGCATATCAGAGATTTCTAACAAGCTTAAACATTATTCTTATATTAAAATTTCTTTTTCATGTCATTTCCTGATGCTTAACTTTCACACATTTTTCTGATAGATTGCTTTTCTTGTTTCTTTCTTTAACTGCTTGGCAGAGATTCTCTATAATTAATGGCAATTATCAAAATTTTCAAAGTTAATAGGTTATATATAAAAGTTATACTTTCTAGTATAAAACTTTTGATTTTTGTGATAAGAATCATTTCTAATTTCAGTATTTTTCTTGGTTGCTGCAGTTTCTACCCCACGTTTCTTGTGAAATTACTGATGGTGTCTTCCACTTCCCTGATGTCTTAATGATGTTCTTCTGTTTTCTACATTTTTAAAAGTGTCATTCTTCGTCTTTAGCCACGGGATTTGTGGCGTGTCCTCGTGGGGTAGCTGCTTCTGTCTGCTTCCTAGTGTTCTTCTGTGCCTCACTGCTTCATAAAGGCGTTGTCATGAGGCAGGCTTCCCTGTATGATGAGCTCACATCTGAGCCCTCCCATTCTTCCCCAGGACTATTCATCAACTCTGCTCTGGGAACCCATTGCTTTTAGTTGTTAGTTTTATAATGTGTTGATATCACACAGGGCAGCACCTGCATATTGTTCTTTTTATATAAATATATCAATTTTTTATTTTCCTTTCCTCTCCTATGTGGATATTAGGATAAATCTGCATCTCATGAAAAGGCTTGCTGTGTTACAGATTGGCATTATATTGAATATGTAGTTTAATTTCCAAAATTCACAGATATTATCTGTGACATGATATATTTCCTTATCTTGGCTTTCTTATGTTTGTGAATAGAGTTTTATATATTATTTATACATATACTACCATATAAATTGTATTTAATTCCTGTGAGTATCACTGCATTTGTTACTGTAACAAATAATATCTTTCACTTTTATTACATTTCTTAATTATTGTTTTCTGGCTTATTCCAATGCCATTCTTTCATTGATTTTTTTTAATCTAGGAGAAATGATTCATTATTTGGATTCTTTATGCCTGTGTGTTTTAATTTCCATGTGAAAAAGCATGTAATTTGCCATTAATAGTTGTTTTGAAAGTCTGCATATATTGAATTTGAATTTTGTTTTTATCTTATAATTCATTTACAGGCTGCATCTCCCTTCAATTTAGAGTAAAAATCATGACAGGATATGTCACTGTCTTGTGACTGATTTAGAAAGCAACACTCCCAAATTTAATCAGTATTGTAGAAGTGTTCCTACAGATTTTCAGGAGGTGACCAGGTGGGAGAGCTTAGCGAAGGTTTGTAGTAAAGAAATTTTCTTTTGGTTTTAATGAAACCAAACAAAACTAAAACAAATATGGTTGAGTGTTTAGGTTTATTAGTTATTGTTTCTGAATCGTGTGAGATGATGAATTTTCTCTTTCAGCCTGATTGCAATGTGTGGTTTTTAGGTCAATTAGTTTGTAAACCATCATTACATTTTCTACCACTGTTACCAGGTGTGACACTGTGTCATCCACCTCCGCAAGTGGAGGCTTGCACAGTCTTCTGTCTGAGCTTGCACTCCTGTCTTCCTTAGCCATTTTGGCTAGGTAACTGTGTAACCAAATGGATGCAGCTTAGCATCCATTTGAGGAATTCCACTTGCATCTGTAGGGACGTGGTATTCTGACTATTCGTCATGGTCTCATTTGACAATGGCCTCCATGATGTTGTAACCTGTGTGGTGTGTAGCTATGTGTGTGGTGACCACACGCCTGCATGATGTGTGGTGATAAAACGTAAGCATGTGTCTGCATGCATCTCTGCATCCTTCCTTCATTTTAACTTCAAATGTGAGTTTTAGAACTTTTCTTGGAACACATTTCTGAATACTGTTGATTTTATATTTGTTTATCTCTGCTTCTAAAATTGGCTCCTCATTTGTCAGCGCTCTTCTTATCATTAACTGTCAGCTTCCTATATCCTTTGTCACTCACTGTTCTTTTTATAGATTTCTTGAGGTAAGTTCTCAGATCACTCATTCTCTGTTCTTCCTTACATTGTATGTGTTGCTCTAACTTTTGTTAAGTCTTCCTTGATCTTTTGTTGCTGAGTTTGGCTATGTTGTGTTAATATTTTTATTTAGTTAATAAGCAGTTTTCAATGTCCTTTGTTGTTTTCTTTAAGCAATTAACTACCTGAAACACTTTTACTTAACATTTCTAAGTTTTTAAAAGCCCAAGTCATTGACATTAATTTTATTTGAACCCTAGCAATCATTTGTTAATTGTGAGGCTCCTTTTTTACCCTGAGTTTGAAGCTAAACTTTGTAGCTGTGCTTTAGAAATAGCATGTTTCCTAAATATTCAACATGCTATTTAATGAAAAACCATTGGTTCTACCTAGTAATTTTACTGAATACATTTCAAAATCTAATATCTTACACTTTCAGTTTCATTACTATTGTTGTTCTCAAGACACATGTGGGAAAAAAAAACTAACTCATAACTATCAATTTAGTTTATTTCTATCAAGTTTTACTTTGACCCTCCCCCCCAGAATAGTTTTGTAGGAATTTTGGATGGCTACCCATTGCATTGCCTTTAATTTTGAAACAATGAAGCTATCGTTTTATTGTCCACAGTGCTCCTTGCTTTCTTTTAGTTGCAATGTTTCAGGCAAAGCTCTCATCTTTTTCTTGCTTCATCCTTGAAGGAGTGAAGTCTAGTAAAACAGTGTGAAGAGATCTTAAGAAGAAACAGGATTCCAGCTTTGAGAAAATATGATGGTCCATAGTAACTGGAAATGTGTAATGGAGCTTGATTTAGCCTGTTTTGTTCCCCAGTCAGGTCACTTCAGGCAAACTCAGAAGTGGAAGTGGCCAGGGTATAATGTGAGCAAACATTTCTAAGGTCTCCCATGGACCCCAAACCTTTCTCACTGCCTAGCCGTCTGCTTCAATACAGCCTTCAGCAGGTATACTCGGTGGCTGAATTGCCAAATGAGGTCATCTTGGCAGGTTTCTATCATCACCTTCTTTCCACGGCTCAGAAGTCCGTGGGGACTCAGGACTGACTGAGCCCACACTTGCATTCACAAGGCTCTTTCCAGATTACATTCTCTTTGGGGCTTCAAAAGATGCTGGTACATCCATAAGAAACATTTTCTTCCACATACTGTCATGAGTTTCTGAGGCACAGATCAGGCAATGCCTGTACATTGGCAATGTCCTCTCTGGCATTTGAAGGTCAACCCATATAATAAAATTGCCTAAGTTGCACGAAGTCTAAGTATATTCTCATGAGTTGTTTTTTTTTTTTTTAATGCATATTCCCATGTAACTTTCACCCATGTTGACAAATGCACCTCCCAAGATAGCAGCCATTGGCTATGTGTGACTATTTACATGTAATTAACTAAACTTAAACTTCTCTTTATCACATGAGGTATATTTGAAGAGCTCAGTATCTACCTGTGCCTACAGTGTTACCAAATGCTTACTGTATGCTAAACATATCAGGTTGTAAGCAATGTCGCAGTCACCGATTTTTACTGGACAGCTATGTGGTAGAGCATTCCGACTTCTCTAAAGTTCCTTTTCTTTTATACCCTCCTAGACAGTATCTAGCCCATAGCCCCAGGCAGCCTGACTTATTTCAGCATCAGCTGATTCTGTGTGTGACCCTCTAGATGTGTGAACCTTTTACTGGCTTCTTTTCACTCAGTATATCAAATATAAAATTCATCTGTGCTATTGTTCTAGATACTGATACTATATTTGGTCTGATTGCTCAGTATTATTCATATGTGATATATTTATTAAAAATATGCACTTTCTTCCTTCAACACTTCCCGACCTTTGTGACGCATTACTGTAAGCCTGGCATTAGTCTAATCTTTTACTCAGGTCATTTTCCCCCAAATTCTGCCCTTTGAGACACCCTTATATTCCTTCAGGAGATAGAGAAGTTTAAGCTCTCTTCATTGAGTTGCCTTGATGGGCCAGAACTCAGGGAGGTGGCTCTCTCTGGCGCCTAGGTCCTAGACAGGACAGTGATCTCATTTGTCCTCTGTCGGATGTTTCACACCCGCAGGCATTTGATTGTACTAAAGAAACTGATTATGTGTTTTCCCCTTTTCTTGTTTTGCTTTTGTTTCTGGTTTCATTTAACTTAAATTTCTCTGCAAAACCCTAACACAATCAGACATTATTGCAAAGTCTGGGCTCTTGGATGTTGCAAGGAGCTACATCTTTGAAGATGTCAGGGACACAGGATGGTGAGTAAGCCAGAACCATACTGTGTTTAGTCCTCCTGTGGAGCAGAGGCAGAATGCAGAACTGGGCTTCATTCCTTTGTAAAAGCACAGCAGAGTCTGATATGCACAAGGAGATATTGTACCACTCTCTGAGAGAGCGTGTATTCCTGTGTGGGAAGAACAGGATGTTGCCTCCCCCCCTGCAGGCCAGTGTGGGTGGTAGGACAAGGCTGAGCACAGTCCTGCCCTGCAGCCTTTCACCTGCTCCTCTCCACAGGGATCCTCTTGCCCTCCAAATTCACCTGAAAGTTTAGCAATCTGTTTGAGCGTCTGCAGAGATGTCACTTCTTTTTTTTTAATACTGCACTCCCATCTCCCTGTTTTCTGCTTGAAACAGCAACCACCTTCCCTGAAAACTTTGCACCTTGGCCTCATCTTTCTCATTAGTGCCCTGCTTCATGTGACAGAGATTGTGTCTCCCTTACTGTCCTCTGTCCCTCATTAGAAGGCAAACTTTTTGCACAAAGGAATTTGTCTTTCTTCTCCATTAAATGCCAAGTGCCAACAAGTGTGCCATCAAAAAGTAGAAACTCCATCAAAATTAGTGAATGACTATATAAAGGCTGAATTATGTGGCTGGCTGACCCTGAGGTCATCTAAAGGGATTTCTGTAGAGACAAGATGCTAATGTTGTACCCACATTGTATTTGGAGCAGCTAGAAAATAGGTATCATTTGGAATCCAAGGGGGAAAAAAGTGGCATAGTAGTTGTCTCCTACTCTGTGACAAGCCGGGTCTCATTACTGTTAAATATCTACCCTGATATCTGTATGCTTCGATTTACCATCAGTTTTCATACTTACACAGTGCGTTTTACCTATGAATTGTTAGCACACCTGTGCCACAAGTGAGATAACTGATGTGCGCAAGACTCCTGAAGCAACACAGGCCACAGAAGGATTTCCAACTTGAAACAGCCTAATTCCGAATTTGCTCCCCTTCTTCAGACCAACATGGCCACTAAGTGGCCTTCTGTGTGCCCGATTCCCCAGAACTTTGTTCCCTGTAGGTTTGCTGCTTAAATCCCTCTTCTGTCTACTAGGTGGTGGGAAGGGGTGGGGTGAGTTTGCTACTTCAGGAGAGAAATTAGGAACAGCCTCTGGATTACCACCGGGCTTGGCCTTGCCATGCCTGGCACAGCCAATGCACTGCAAACAGTAGGCGTGTTGCCATGAGTTCTGCCAAGAACTAGCTCTGTTCGAGGTGGTGCTGGCAACTCTTAGGCCTTCTATCCAGGGGCTCCTTTCTGCTGCATCATCCTGCTGCTCTGCTGGGGGAATAGCGTGGGCTATTCTTTCTCAGTTCTGTGTTTTAATAATTAATACCTTCTACTTAGAAGTTTATTCAAGAACAATCAAAAGCAACTGAGAGCTAAGCTGTGAAGTTTTAGCTGAAGTGAAAAAATCAGAGACAACTATAAATAAACTCTGAACACATATGCCTCTCCCCCACCTCTTGATTCACATACAACTATAAATGTTTGATACATCATTTTACTTATTTATAATCCTGTCACAGCAAACAGAAACGTTTGGACTATGTTCTCCTCCCCACAGCAAACAACTGTACTTGGTAGACAGAAAGACCCCCTGGGTAGAAAATGAATGAGATTTTCCCACCTCCTTTTTCCTTTGTATTTTCCCTTAGGCAGGAAGGATTTAGCTATGCTCTAATTCCCCCATTAGCAACCGCTATTTATAGGCACTACTGTTTATTGAACACTTATTCTCTGCCTGGCAGTTGATGCAGTTGGTGATTTCCTGTAATATTATCTTAATGCTCTGAATTTCCAAGTAGTCATTGTTAGTCCCATCTTACAGCTGATGACACAAAGGCTTAGACAGGATGTCTATTGTCCAAATTCACATCCTATGTCCAGCAAAGGATGGACAGAGGCAAAACTAAAAGCTACACTTGTCACTCTTTAAACATTAATTTCCTCACTAATTATGAGTTAGGTTGTATGAACTATATTAAGTGAAACTGTCAATAATAGAGTAGGTGAGAATGACACGTACATCAGTGTACTACAATAATATTGTGGGTGAAAATGAAAAGTACTGTGGTGTGTTACTTCATGAAATTTTGATTCAGTTGGACAATAATAAAGACTGCACATGGTCTTTTTAAAAGATTTGTTTATTTTATTTTATAAGTATGAGTGTTTTCCCTGCCTGTATGTCTGTATACTGTGCACATGCCTGATTACCTCAGAGGCCAGAGAAGGTCGTTGGAGCCTCTGGAGCTAGAGTTATGAACTGTTGTAAGCTACTATGTGGATGTTGTGAATTGAACCCAGTTCTTCTGGAAGGTCAGTCACTGGATTTAATTGCTGCGCCGTCTCCTCTCTCTGGTCCTAAAATGTCTTACTATAGGCATTGTGGTACTTTTGCAGTGACTGAAGTTTCCAGTCTTCCTGGCATCCTTAATGTGGTGTCTGTGGATCAGTTTCTGAACCATATCTGCAGGTTTTTCACAATGTTTGTGCTCTAAATAGTTTTTAAAGAAGATCCTACATTTTGATTGGCGTATGGGGATAGGGGTGGGAGGAATGCTCAGGAAGCCCCACCCCTCCTCTAAAGGATGACCTTTCGGCCTTCCAGGACTGCTAGGTGAGGAAAAGTCAGTTTTCTTCATGTGTATGGCCCTTAATAATTTGTCCTGCTCTTAGGAGGAAGAGCATATATCTATGCATACATGGGCAGTACTAATTTGACTCAGTGGCTTATAAAAAGAGGACTGAAAGCTGGAGGAAGGTCATGGAGGTTTGGCAGCAGTTGAGAGGGAACCAGGGGTGGGTATTATTAAAAAATACTGTATACTTGTATGAAATTATCAAGGAATAAATAAAATAATACTAACAACAAAGCAGTACTCCATTTTAGTAAACACCAGGGATGCACAATGCTTGTCTCCAAGCATGAGTCAGCAGCCCTCACATTTCCACTAGTTGCCCTTCAGGTGATCTGACGATAAGACACCACATCATGCATTGGTTTGTGGAAGTGAAGCTATGGATAAAGCTTTCATTCCCTTTAATTTTAAGTTCTCCTCTATTCCCATGAGACTTTCTATCATTTTTCAGATGGTCTTATTTATCAGGTAGCTATTTCTGCGGTGCTCTTAACTCCACCATCTTAGCCCTGCCTATCAACCTCCAGCTCCACTATCTATTCAGTTGGTTCTTCCCAGCAGCACTGAGCGACGGGGGCCTAAGGGGAAGAAACACTGTGAGACCAGTGTTGAAGACATCAGGCGGAGGACGTGGATTATTGATCAGTATCAATGGGCTGTACACTGCCCCATGATTAGAGTTTCATTCTCCCTGAGCCTAGCATGTATATCTTTCTAAGATGTAAATCACTTCATTCTCTTCTTTAAAAAAAATGGGGGAAAAGGATAGCTCCTGTATAAGGAGCTTAGCTTTAGTAAGATAGAAGTGAGTCCGACTGTCCCTTCCCCAGAAGGCATAGGTTGATCACCAATCCTGTTAACTGTCTGTTACAGTCCTACTTAGTGTTATAGTATTTAACTTGATATCGATCACTTTTTAGAACACAACGTCATTAAAAATAATGTTAATTTTCTTTAGTGATGTGGGCCATGGCAGGCTGACCATTTTCCAGTGGCTAATACTACATCTGTAAATATATTGGCAGTACTTTTTGTACAAAGTGGATTATAAAAAAATACAGACGATAACATGAAATTGGAAGGGAATCCAGGAGAGTTCAGGAAAGTAGAAGGGGAGATAGGATCTAAATATATTGTTTTCATAAACAGAATTACCAAAGAATATATAATTAAACAGTAAGAATATGTTGTCAATGTCCTCTGTGTTCAGAGTCGGGTATACGGCAGATGTTTAACATATCTGTATGTATCATGTTCCCCTCATAAGTCATAGTTGGTTTTTGACCTGAACATTCAGATTCAAAGGGGAACATGATATTTTCAGCCAAGTGTCCAAACTTTTGGGCAGTTGTTTCTCGGTTTCTAAATTAATGTTCCCACAATATTTTCAGTATTTGGTGTTATTTGATTGAATACCTTTTTCTTATTTTTCAGTGTGGCATTGTGTTAGAGAGAGGTGGTTAGAGTAATGGAACAAAAAGGAAAGTGGTTTCAGGAAATTTATTCAATTCACTCTAAAATGTCCTGCCTATTAAGTGTAATTGCTAAATAATGTTTTAATGATTTGACCATAGATGACTCAGAATTTTATGTATTTCATTTCTCTTCAGTCCACAACAATTTAGTAATTAAGAAAAGGTGTTTGGAGTAAAAATGTAAAAATGAGATGGTAATGAGGAGATTATAGGCAGGTATGTAAGTAGTAGATAAATATATGATAGGTGATGGGTATATAGACCCATGGGTAGCAGCATGGGTCTAGTGAAACCATATATATATATATAGAAAGAGAGAGAGAGATAAAGGATTCTACTTGCAAGTTTGGGGGTTTCTTTGATACTTCAAATAATAATACATATTTCTTAGTTGGTTTCTCTTGGCTGCCTAGTTAGTTTATCTTTAAAAACATAAAACCAACTTTGCCATTTGTGTGACCATTAGTAATATACTTATACATCCTTTTGTGTTTCCTTCAACCCTGTCTTGCAGCAGACTTGATGTTGTAAGCATCCTCACTTAGTATTGGAGGAAACTAAAAGAAAATACTATAAACATTCTATATTGCTCTTGGCGCCATAATGGTTTCTTACCCATGAATTTCTTTGATTTTCCAACTGTTTGCCTTCTGTGGGAAAGAAGATAATGAATGAGTCTAGGAGTCTATGAGGAGACTCATCTTCTCTGAATCATTTGATGGGATTCACCAGTCCAGAGGTTCAGCAAGGACATGTCTAAGTGGCAGAAGGCTGACTAGGGGTCTGAAAGGCATATATAATACTTAGTGTGGGGGAGGTGGAAGATGTGGACATTTTGAAGTAGAAGGGAGGATTAGAACTCCCAGAGGAATGTTTAGGGGTAAGCCACAGGTAGTTACATGTAGAGACATGGAAAGTGTCTTCCTCATGTGGCATGAGCAAGCACTGCTAGTCTGAAGAACAGTGGACAACATTTGGCAGATCAAAATGGCAATCACACAATGCTATCCATAGGTAAGAAATGTGGAAGGGAGAGAGACAGCAGTATAAAGCCAGAAGATTTGTAGAAAGTGAAACCCTCCCTAGAGCCTGCCTCTTCCTTATGACCCTTCAGATTCCATGTTTGCAGCTTTAATTTTGCTTGCTCTCCTCTCACTGTTTCCTAGTTTAACTAAATGAACACACTCCAAACTGCAGCATGTGGTACAGATGTCTGACACCATCATCAAAATTACCATTACTTATTTTATTGATAAAAGTCAGTGCCTGCATACTGAAAACTAGTTAACTGGGTAAGTTAGTGCTTGATGAGTGCTAATAAGTAGATTTCTTTCTCCTTATTTCATCGTAGACTTGTGCTCCCATGATTATTTTTTGAAAGTTTAGAAACTTCAGATCATCAATGATTTCTTTCAAGTACAGATGTTCCTATGATAAGAGCACTTTTACCTTATTTGACTGAACACCTAGTTCATTTTATATATTATACTAGCTTCTCATTTCATCTACAACCAATTTTATGGGGAGCTGGTATTATCCCACTTTGATAGACATGGTAAGTAGAATTCAAGAAGCGTGAAGTGACTTTCTCAGAAACTTAGAGCAGGAAGTGTGAAGAAAGTGATGCTGTTTTGCCACTAGAATATCAAATATCTGTAATTCAGGGGACAGGGATTATGGGAAGTGTAGAGGGAATGCAGATGGTCTTTATTCTCAGAAACACAAAGTCTCATAGCACAAGAAATTATTCATGACTGTGAGTTGACTCTTGACCCAGCATGCTGTGCAGTGCTATGCTCTATCATGAAACCAGGAATGGAAAAGAGTGTTGGTTGAGGGGTCAAGTAAGGCTACACTGGAACGCTTTGGAAGGAGCCTTGTACTCAGACTCTCAACTTTATGTTTTCCTGACCAGCTGACCTTCAGCAAGTTAAACTGTTTTCTGGAGCCCTGATTTCTGTCCCTACTTCGCAAAGACTAAAGAAAGAAGCATAATGTAAGAAAACCAAAAAGCTGTTTAAACTGCTCAGCAGATTATTTGCATAAATTGTGAGTGCAGATTCATATTGTCAGAGAGGTAAAGAATAGGATGAGCAAATAAAGTAGATAGAGAGGAGCAATTAAACCCCAAAATGTTGTGTCCCTAACACAGGCCAGTTGAATTATAAAGATTAATGATGGTCAGGGAAAGCTCTGAACTTAGACCACGCATTCAGCTATGCTTTCAGCGTGTGCTGTCCATGTTACCTCCAGTGAGTGAGCCTCTGACAGTACATTTTATTCATCTATTAAACAACTATCATGAAGACATTGTTGTCTAGCATGGGTGATGACAGTGTATACTCTCAGCTCATTGCTAACATAATGAAAGCATGTAATTAATACTGGTCACCCCCCCCCCCTTTATTCTTCTGGTTTTTTGTTTATACTTGAGAACAACTTACTTACTAGCCTGGAGTATGAACCTGTAAAACTAATCAGTTACAGGGAGTAGCAGACTTGTTCAGCCAGTTGGGTACAACAGAGAGAACACAGCAGGTACCCCTGATTATTAGTTTCTTTTCACTTCTTGACCATGATGCCAGGCAGAAACAATGGTGACGAGATTTATTTCTATTCATAGATGAGAGAATTCGGTCCATAGCTGTCTGGTCCCATGATCTTGGATAGAACATTATGGCTATGTGCGCATGTGGTGGAGGAGAGCTATTTACATCCTGCTGGATTATGAAACATCGACAGAAGCCAAGGGCTTTGGTGTGACCTTCAGCAGCCCATCTCTACTGACCTTCTTCTGGTTAGGTCCCACTGTCTCATGCTCACGGCCTCCTAAAACAATGTCACTAGCTGGGAAACATATTCACAAGGTGAGCCTAGGGGAGACATTTGAGAGAGAAAGCACAGTGCCCTGTGCCTGTGCTGAGAGCTTCATTTCAAGCTAGTGCTGCATAAAGATGTTTCATTAACAGCCTCAAATACTGCCACGAATAACATACTTCAGGGTTCACTGGCTGCCTGGAGGGGATGGGTAGCATGGGTCTAGTGAAACCAAGAGGATGAAGATCTGTTTTGATTTGAAGATTATTGATCTTTCCCCAAACTTCATGCAACATTAGGCTGGGATTCTCTTGCCTGTTCATTAATGCCAGCGTGAAAGCTTCCTCCAGGCTTCTCTTCACTTTTCATTTACACCCAATGTCAATCTCCCTGGGCAATTCCCTGTAGCATAAGCCTGTAAAAACAATCAGTTATACAGGCCGCAGGATTGTTTGGCCAGCTGAGGGTAACAGAAAGAGCACTGAACTCATATGTGGGCATTTGCTGGACTCTTCCAATTGATGCCGCCTCAGATGTTGCACCCAGTCTCTAGAGATGACTTTCTCTAAATGCAAACTATGGCTTGGAGAATTTCAGCTGCCTCCTAAAAGCCAGAGCTCTGTAAGTGATCTTAAACACAGAGTGGGAAATCTGTTTTCACTGCTAAGGCATTTTATGACAGATGTTCATCATGTCAATTTGCTATTCGTTAAAAAAATATCACTTAACCCTAAAATAAGTTCTTTGACACTTATTGAGTAAAATTAATCATTAATGTATTAGATACTGAGTGAGTACCTACTCTGTGCTAGGCACCTGTACTCGTCACTGGTGGAAGAGCACTAAATTCTACTAGTATGGCATATTTCTTTGCAGAGCCTGCCTATGGTTTATAATAATTAAATACCGTGACAGAAATGAAATGTTACAGGAGCAGGAGTTCATGATAAGACAGGAAGATATTGCAGAAATATGAAATTTGACCAGGAAAAAAAAAAGGCTTGTGAGCAGTCAATCAAATTTTAAGTAAAGAAAATGACATCATTGTTTAGCATCATAAATGACATACGTTGATTGTCTCATGGTGTGAAAAATGGTTCATGAGTCAGGAGAAATGGAATGAAGTCATACTGTATCACATCCTGCCAAGTAACTTTTATCCAGATATATTGTGATGATTTTATTAAAGTTTAGAAAGAAAACAGTCTATCTGAAATTAGGAAAGCTAAATATCAGTATAATAAAGTAGTACTAAAAGTGGTATTAGAAAGGGGCAGCCCAGCATCCTTTCCAAGCAGAATTCTCCAGATTCAGTCAACAAGAATCTTAAGTATCTTCTTTTAGTATTCTCTGTGTTTGTGGAGTAGCAACATAGTCTCAACTTCTCTTCAGTTCACTATATAAAAATGTTGGCTTTCCTTTGAGTTTAAGCATCAAACAATACAAAGGCAACATTTCCTTAACACAGCGCAGCAGAGTCTTAATTCAGAGAGGTCCCAAGACATGTAGTAACCAGTACTTGGCACTCCATCTGAAGCCAGCCACCCTTACTGCTCCTTCAACTGCAGCTATAACTGTCTTTGGAGCTGAGGAAAATATAGGAACCTTGATGAGCTTTATTGTTGATTTTTGGTTTTGGCTTTGCCTCACTTTCTCTTGTACTTTCTGGCTATTATTTTTAATCCTTCTGTGCTAGAGTAGATAGTTTAGACAGGTAACAGATGAAGCAACCCAGTTCTTTTTTATATCATAGCTGGCTCTTTGTCTAAATACACATTCATGTATTCTCAGAGACTAGCCCCCATTCTTTAAATCACATTCCTCTTTTGAGGTCTTCCAACTCAATTTGACACTTGCCTGTTTCTATGTGTTCATCCAGTTTGAATTTAGTCCTTTCTCTGGCTCCTCTTGTGAGCTGTGTTCACCCCACTAGATAACCTTAATCTATGGAATAAAACACAGTCTCAGAAACTCACACTTATTGTGTAACAATGTGCCATATACTTTACCTAGACTATTTTAATACCCACAAATCTTTGTGAATAAAGCATTAACCTTATTTTATAGATAAGAAATCTGAGATCACTAGGGTGAGGTGTTGGGAGGGTAGAGCGAGTGACACACACTTTTAGTCCCAACACTTGGGAGGCAGAGGCAAGCAGATCTGGGAGTTTGAGGCCAGCCTGGTCTACAAAGTGGGTTCCAGGACAATGAGGACTACACAGAGAAACCCTGTCTCAAGAAACCACAAGTAAGTAAGTAACTGAATAAATAAAATAAACAATGAGACAGAAAAAAAAATTGAGCTCAAGAAGGCATAAGTTCTCTCACTGAGTTTCCCCTACCTAGAATGTGGAGCAAAAGCATGTGAGAGCCCATGAAATTTGTACTGGTTTTCTCTGGCTCATGCTATCGTATTTTTGAGACAGGGTCTCACTTTGAAACTCTGGCTATCCTGGAATCACTATGGAAACCAGACTGGCTTCAAAGGCACAGAGATCCACCTACCTCTGACTCCTAATACTGGGCTTAAAGACGGGAGCCACCATGCCCTGCTTCTTATACATTTCAGATTGTATCGCTCATAAACTAGGGGCGCCATGTGACGTTGTTCTGAGCAGTGCTGTGAACACCTTTTCACTGCTCTCCCCACGAGAATAGGCTTCTTCTTCTCCAAGAAGCAGGCAGTAGGGCATCAAAATGCTTTCTACTGAGAAAGCCTCTACATCCTTCTTTTAGAAGTTCTGTGACATTCTCCCGGTGGGACCGAACAGTTTAATAGCTCACTATTAAATAGTTCTTCTTGCATTTGACATGATTTTCTAAGTGATCTTTTCCAACTCATTTGATGTCTGACATGTCGCTTTGGAGTCTCAGCTGAAATTTCCTTTTTTTTTTTTTTTTTTTTCATCCAATGACAAAGTTGAATGGTACTCTGCCTTTGATTTTCTGTTTCTTCATTTAAAATAGTGCTGTCACCTTTTTCTTTACCTCTGCCAAGGTTGTTGTGGGGATCATACGTAGAAAAAGTAAAAGAATCTATGAGAATAGAGTGGCAGTCATCAAACAGTTGTGAGGGTCACTCTGTTTCCTGTATACATTCCCTACTTTGGGTGGCTGATACAGCTGTACTCTCTCTTCTTCAGCACAGGGATGCTCCATCATCTTTCTCGAAGCCTTTTCTTTGTGAAGCAATTTCAGTCTCATCAGCTAGAAGGTCTTTCTCTAGCCAGCTTCCTCCCCAGCCCTCTCCCGTACTGGTTAAAGATTTTAATTCTACAAGACTGATTTTAGTGTGTCTCCCTTCAACACCAACAGGAACGTCACTGTCTTCACCACTAATGCCAATGCCATCACAGTCACCATCATTCAGTACTAGGTATTTTGTGGTAGACACTTTCATAGATTCTCTCAGAAACTTGAAGTATTTGGGCAGAGTGTATGTGCTTAAGTCAGTTGTATAGATAAAATCCCTGAGAATTGTATAGATGAAAAAAAAATCTAACATGTTTGCTCAGCTGGAAAAAAAACTTTAGCATTCTTGTTCCTTTCTAGTATCTTTGTGGTTTTAATTTAAAAAAAATGTATATTTTATTAATTTATTTACTCACTTTGTATACAGATCACAGTCCCCATCTTTCCTCTCCTCTCACTCTCACACTCACTCCCTCTCCCCCCACTCACCCCTTTTCTACTCAGAGAAGGGGCAGGCCTCTCATGGGTATCAACCTGCCCTGGCACATCAAGATTCTCAGGACTAAGCACATCTTCCCAGCTAAGGGAAAGGGATCCAAAGTCAATGTCCTTAGTCATCTGAGCAATCAAAACGACACTGATATTCTGTCTTATACCTGGCATAATGGCTAAAATAAAAAGCCAGGTACATGTTGGTGAGGATGTGGAATAAGGGAAACACTCCTCATGGTGGGAGTGCAAACTTATACAACCACTTTGGAAATCAATTTGGTTTCTCAGAAAAATGTGAATAGTTCTTCCTCAAGACCCAGCTATACCACTTCTGGGAATATACTCAAAAGCTTCTGCACCTTACGACAAGGACACTTGCTCAACTATGTTCATAGCAGCTTTATTCATAATAGTCAGAAACTGGAAACAGCGGAGATGTCCCTCAATAGACAAGTGAAGGACCTTTACACAATGAAATACTACTCAACTATTAAAACCCAGGACATCATGAAATTTGCAGGCAAATCGATGTAACTAGAACATATCATCCTGAATGAAGTAAACCAGACTCAGAAAGGCAAACACGGCATGTACTCACTTATAAGTGGATATTAACCATAATGTACAGACCCAAAGAAGCTATGTAACAAGGAAGGCCCAAAGGAAAAGGCTCAAATGTCATTCAAGAGGGGAAATAAAATAGATATCAAAGGTGGATGGACAGAGGGAACTGGATAGGAAATGAGGTAGAGAGGGAAACATGGTAGAGATCAGGTGGGGGATTGTGGGAGACAGAACAGAAATTGGTGGGAGGGAATCTTTGAGATAAGCAAGAGGCCCGGGACAAGGGAGGTTCCTTGAGCCTATGTAGGTGACCCTAGCT
Source organism: Psammomys obesus (assembly GCF_907164565.1). NCBI lineage: Eukaryota > Metazoa > Chordata > Mammalia > Rodentia > Muridae > Psammomys > Psammomys obesus. The sequence continues at coordinate 7,735,107 of NW_026591643.1, read as the reverse complement.
GAGGCACCTAGCAGTGGGAGATATGGAACCTCAAGTGGCCACCTCCTGTAGCCAGGTGGGACTTCTAGTGGAGGGAGGGACACCAACCCACCCACTAAACCTTCCACCCAAAATCTGTCCTGCCTACAAGATGTGGGGCCGGGAATGACCAACCAATGACTGGCTGAACTTCAGACCCATCCCATGGAGAAAGCCAGCCCTGACACTATTAATGATAATCTGCTATGGTTGCAGACAGGAGCCTAGATAACTATCCTCTTAAAGGCTTCATCCAGCAGCTGATGGAAACAGATGCAGAGATCCACAGCCAAACCTTAAGCAGAGCTTGGAAAGTCTCGCAGGAAGAGCAGAGAGGAAGGGATAAAGGTTGATGAAGCTGGACAGGTCCTAGACACCACAAGGAGACCTACAGAGTAAGCTAACCTGGGCCCTGGGGGCTGAAAGAGACTGAACCACCAGTGAAGAGCACGCGCAGGCTGGACCTACATGCTCTACAGATGTGTGGCAGATGTGCAGCCTGGTCTTCATGGGGTCTCCTAAAAACTGCACTTTTAGTTAATTAACTTAAACTTGCTTATTTTTATGGGTTGTGTGTATTACAAGGGTATATGAACATGTGTGTGAGAGCACAGCTATGGAAGTCAGAACTGGGAGTTAACGTTCTCAAAGTGGAGTTACAGGTGTTTACAAGAAAGCCAGCTTGTTACCTGACTGCTGAGGTCCAAATTCTGGTTCGAATGTCTTTTAAATGCACACATACTTTAATATTTTCACTGTCATTAATACTGCCGTTAAGCCATTTCCTGTTTTTATTATCAACATCATTCTCCTTACCATCATCCAAGGCCGTTGTCCCCACTTAGCCATTTAGGCGGTAGGCAGTTTGTGATGTGTGTGTGTGTGCATTTGTGTTATGTAAATAGCATGTTTATAACTTAGAATTTTCACACCTTGCATCTGATTTGCTAAAAAATTTCTTTTGTGTACCTTCTACATTCAGTTAATTCCTCAGTACTGACAATACAGCAGTGAATGGAACAGACATTATCTTTTTCATTCAATTGACATTTGGGCAAACTGAGGAGAGAAAATAATTACCATAGATGAAGAAAAGTCAATGCAGAAAGACAGTGAAGCGTGAGCATTGCAAGAAGCAGTGTACTTTTCAGAACTCTTTCACATCACTGCCCCTTTTGACAAGTGTCATAAGGAAACTGCTCCAGCATTTATTTATTTGTGTGTTTGTTCATTTATTTATTTTGCCAGAGTTCACCACGTAATGCTACTCTGGGACACCATGCTGCTACACTTTGACCTAGCCTTCAGAGTCTAGCAAAGAGACCTTTGATAGTATGAGATGTTATTATGGAGAACACATTAATTTATATGATAGCTTAGGCTATTGTTCGGAGAATATTCACTCCCCAGTATGCAGACTATACTTACTCACCCATTTAATGTTGAGCTTGACTCTTTGACTTATTTTAACAAATGGCATGTTAGCAGGTGTAACATATGCAAAGGTTCACAATACGCTAATGAAGTTGTGTTTCCTTCTAGCACTTTCTACTAGCTATAATCTCAGTGAAGATATGATTTGCATAAACCATTGACCCAGAAAGAAACAGAGACAGGAGAAACAGAATGAAAGACATGAAGAGTGAAACAAAGAGACAAAGAGAAAGGAGAGAGAGAGATAGAGATAGAGAGCAAGAGAGAGGGGGACAGAGAGAGAGAGTTCAATGCAATCTTGGATATCTGAAGAGGTTTTTTAAGTAGAGAGAAGAATCTCCTATTAGAATCATGTAATAAACTTAAACTTTCCCTTTCTAGGTCATTTGGGTAAGCTTTCTAAATTTTTGTACTCTCAGTTTGTTCATCTTTAAAGTGGTGTTAAAAACAAATTTCCAAGAAAGTGCAATGAGGTGGATATGTAACAACAGCAATTTGGGAGGCTGAGAAAGGAGAGTTGCTTGAGTCTCTGAGTGGGGTGTCAGGGATGGAGATAGATTGGGAGATGTCTCTGTTCAGTAAAATGCTTGCCACTTGGGCACTAGAACTTAAGTTCAGATCCCCAGCACCCATCTTAAAGCGAGCCCTGGTGTGTGCCTGTATCACAGCACTAGGAAGAGTGGAGAAGACAGGTGCATATCTGCACACCATTAGCCAGCCAGGCTAACCGCATTAGTTAGCTTCAGTTCTACTGGGAGACTGGGTTTTGGAAGTGAAATGGACAGTGATTGAGGAAGACGTGTGCAAGTGAACCTGCATGCACATATTTGTATAACTGAATGAGCACACACATGCATATTACACACAGCCACGCAGGCACACACATGCATGGACACACACACACAAACAACTAGCAACTTTTCTTGACAAGAAAAAATCATGTAAGTAAAGCACCTGATATACCATTAATAGTAATTCTTAAAAAGTCTTAAAATTTTGGTTTCCCAAATCTATAAGCACAATTTCTGGTTGCCTCCTAGAAAACCAAGCAAACCCGAGTGTCCAGACACAGTCTTTCCCCAGGTTTTGTGGCCTGCTCTGGTCAACCCTTTGGAGGCTTCACCAGCCTCAATTTTCCTCCCTTAATAATGCCTCCAACATCCCCCCCCACACACACTTTGCTTCAGAAATCTTACTAAGCACGTACCACTTATTGGCTAGTCTGTGCCGATTTGAGCTTCCAATGTGTGTTTATAATTATTCTGCATTATCTTAATTACAATGATGCAAAGAAGGGCATGGGGGAGGGTTAAAAATGGTTCAGAAAAAAATGTTCCATGAAAAATAATTCACACTTAGACGAGGATAAAGCTGTGGTTTTGGTTGTAATTGGAAATAGCACTATTAATACGATAGTCATTCATTCTATATAACGAAAAAAATTGAAGCGCTTTTTGCAATTACCCCAGTCCAGATGAAATTACCATTCCATGGCATTTTCCATAAATGGTCCATTTGCATACATGGGTGGAGACAATAAACCTGGAGATGAATGAAGGCTGTGTCTGGAGATAGGATTAAGTAGAGAGAGTCAGACATACCCAAGAGGAGAAGGGTGAAAAATAAACTCAGCCTTTGCTGCAGGTTAGCAGGAGAATCAAGATGAGTAAAGTTTCTGGTGCTTAGGAAAAGTAGTGAAAAATTCAGAATTATATTTGCCAGTTGGTGGAAACCACAGAAAAATTCCTGGTGCCTTCATTGAGTGGGCGACTTGCAAATATTTGCTGAAATTGTGTTTACTCATCTCAATTCAATCTACTACAAGCCCCAGGACCATTGAAATTGAGCCCTCCTTGGCTATGTACATAAACCTTCCATTCCTCCCCACATCTCTGAGCCTGAGTCTTCATTGCCTAGTGATCTCTATTCTGTTTCTGTCCATACTCTGAGATTGAGATGGGATGCTAAACTTGTACCATGCCTTGGTTTGACTTTTCCTTTACTGCAGTTAACGTTAGACTCTAGTTCTATAGGCAAGTTTTCTCTTATTTATTTTTATTTTATAATTTATTAACTTTATATCCTGATTGAGCCCCCTGTCTTGTCTCTTTCTGGTGCCACCCTCCATCCCTCTTCTCCCCATCTCCCTCTCCTAGTCCACTGAAAAGGGCAGTCCTCCTCCACTGCCATTTACTTCTAGCCTATCAAGTCTCATCCGGGCTTCTTGTATCCTCTTCTTCTTTGGCCTGGCAAGGTCTCCTGGCCAGGAGGAAGTGATCAAAGAGCAAGCAACTGAGTTTATGTCAGAGATAACCTCTGCTCCCTTTACTAAGGAAACCCACATGGAGACTGAGCTGCCTATGGGCTACATCTGAACAGGGCATCTAGGTCCTCTCTATGTATGGTCCTTGGTTGGTGCATCAGCCTCTGCAGGACTGCCTGGACCCAGATATCACAGAAAGGGCTTTCTGTAGTTGAATAAGGCTTATTAAGGAAATTTCTGGCTATATAGACATAGTTTTAAAGTTCATAACATAAACTATTCCATTCTCTGGGGCAATGCTTGGATGTATTCTTAACTTCTCCCTTTTTCCTCCAGTTCATATCTTCTGGTCTTCTCTTTCCATAGTTATTTCTAAATCTATTCATTTCCCCAGCAAATATATAATTGTTTGTATTTTTTGACGTTGTTGTTAAGATAAGTCGTCATTGATGGGAGAAGAGTTGATGAAGCTTGACCTCTCTTTAAGAAACTGTGGGTAAGACAGTGGTTGCTTAGATAGAAGGACTCAAATTTCATAGCTATTGGTAAATTCCTCAAGTAACCTCTAAGCTGTGGTCCTGTAAGTAAATCTAATGCAGTACAGTAGGAAATACACACAAAAATAGGTCATAAAAGTAGAGAGTGATAATCATTGAAAAGAAGAGGTTTGACAGGAGTGGTAGGAATAAGAAAGGACAAAGAGTGGGTGAATATGATCAAAATGTACTTTATATGTATTCAGTATGTGTACATAAAATAAAGTTGAAAAATGTATCTGTGTTGTCTTAGGTTAGGAATAACTATCCTCCTTGAATAAGGCAGGACTCATTAGAACCAGAAATGGATTAGACTGGATGAGTATTTTGACTCCATTAATAATTGATACCATAAGTACAGTTTGAATTCTAGGTTTAATTTCTGCTACAAAAAGCAAATTAGTGAAGGGTTTATTGCTTATGAGTTGTGATTGTTCAGTTGGGGCACCGGGGTGCCACAGAGATGGATTACAAGTAATGGCAACTTTTCCAGAGGAGCTGGGGTCAATTCCCAGCATGCACATAGTGGCTCACAGGGATCTACCACTGAGAGGGGTTGTTGGGGGGTTTCCCTGCTGCCCTCTTCTGGCCGCAGAGGGGAAAGCACACACATGGTGCACATAAATACGCAGAGGAAAAAATATCCATATTCATTTATATATATATATATATATATATATATATATATATATATATATATATGGGCTTCAATAGGATGTAAAATGAATAAATACATTTAAAAAATTGAAGCATGGGTACCTAGTGGTGGTAACATAGACCTTTAATCCCAGGACACCAGAGGCAAACAGATCTCTGCATTCCAGGTCAGCCTGGTCTACAGAGCAAGTTCAGGACGGCAAAGGCTCCACAGAGAAACCCTGTTTCAAAAAGAAAACAAAATTCTGTACCCCATTTTTTAATTGGATTATTTGATTTGTTGGTGTCTAATTTCATGAGTTCTTTATATATTCTGGATATGAGCCCTGGATATAGGGTTGGTAAAGATCATTTCCCCAAAACAAAACAAAATAGTAAAACAAACAAAAAACTTGAAGCATGGGTGAAAAGCTTAGAACAATTCCTGGCACATGCAAGTAGTTCCTATCATCATTACTGTCATCTGTTTTCCCTCTAAATCCTCCCTCTACTGATATAATAATGTTTCTAAAGATACATCTTTGACAGAGTCAGTCTCCCTATCAAAAGTATCTCATATAATCATTTTATATGTTATCAAAATTGAAATTCCAAAGCTTAGAATGTACCCAAGATCCCCTGGGGATGGGTCTACCCCCGCCCCCGCCTCACTTGTAGCATCATCCTTCCAGGAATGCTGGACTAGGGTCATAGCAGTGACTCTTGAGCTTTCGGGTTGAAGGCTGCTTTGTACTGCGTCCTTGGTACAACCTAGGACAGCTTTCAGCCTTGTTAGAGAGGATGGGTCTCCTTCCATTTTCAGGGTTAGCACCGTCACATTTTTACAAATGCTTAAGTCCCCCCAGAATTTTAACCTAGCTTTCTGGAATGAGAACACCTCCACTTCCTCTTGTCATTATTTTCAGCTAATTGAAGAGTTCTCTTTGATGTCCAGCCTAATTCAGCCGAGATTTAGTTTTACCCCAACTGGATATAAGTCCTTATGTCACTGGGTCTTTTTGGGGACTGAGTCTATAACTACTTGGATGATTGGCTTTCAGTGTGTTTCCTTTGAATCTCTAATTGCTTTTGGTATGCACATCTTTTCTTCAATTTCTTCTCTGCGTTCATATGCAGCAGGTAGATGCTCTGCATGCAGGAGGCAGGCAGGAAGCTGTGGGCCTCCTCTCCTCAACACCTTTCCTCTCAGACATCATTCCCTCAGCAGAGAGTTGCCAAGCAGCCACTCAGCTGAAGTCTTGTTACCACATCTCAGTTCTCTTCTACTTAAATTTCATCCTGGATGGACTGATTTTGCACCGAGAGGTCTAGGCCAGGGGATTCGTGTTCAGGTGCATGCAGGGAAAGGAGGAAAGGAACAGGCTGCTTCTTCCTGTCTCAAAAACAGTGAAGCAAGTGAATGTCCTTAGATTTCTACTCTGATGGAATTTCAAATCAAGATCTTCCCTTCTATTATGACTACTAAACCACAATTACTGAAAGATATTTAAAGTATACATTAGAGCCATTGTATTCAGTTCACAGATGATGGACATTAATGATCACCATGGTCTCAGCTACTTTTCAATCCACCTTTTTAAAAGTTTTATTCTATTAAAATTATCTATTTTATCATTCTGGAAATTGGCTGGATATGTGTATTCTGTTCCTTCCAAAAACAAAATTTAATCATTTTTTATTGGACTTCTCTTTTAGTAGATTCTTTTTTGCATTCCAAAAATGGAAATGTTTTTACTATGCAAATGATATAATTCTTCTCTAATTTTTCTCTTAGTTCTGTTTAAGATATTTTTTTCTTCTAGAACTTCATTAATTGAATCCATTTGTTTAAAAAAAATAAAAAGAAACAAACAAAATCAATTTTATCATATTAACTCACAGATAAAAATATCAAGCAGCTAGTTTAAAGCAGCTTCTCAAGCATTAGCCCAATTTCAGGCTCTCTGGATCTCAGTGAACTCGGTATAGGTAAAATGGCTGCTCTGGAACCGTGGTGCTTCACTTAGTGTTTTGTACTTTCCCCATCAATTACGTTTTTATACACTTATCCACGACACACACCCAAAGTGGGGTTGGGGGAACCTATGATGGAGTTGAGAGTAGAAAAATAATCGGCTTCATATCCTCTTTCTTAACTCAGGAATACTTCATTCTTCACTTAATATTACACTCTCTTGTTCTCATTTCTAACCTTTATATTAGGGTTAGAGAGATGGTTCAGCAGTCAAGAGCATACTTAGTACTCTTGCAGGGTATTCCGGGTTCAATTTTCAGCACCAATGTGGTAGCTCATAACCATTTTCCACTCCAGTTCCAGGGAATTCAACAACCTCTGGCCTCTTACAGAACCTTCATCCATATGGTTCACAAAAGTTCACACAGCCTTATACACATATTAAAACTAAATAAAACTTAAAATAAAAATGTCTGTGGCCACACTACACTGAATGTGCCCAATCTCATCTAAATTTTATACTATACCTATATCCACACCTATTTTCATACACATATGAATAAATTATAGGCTCGTGTCCAAGTATTACAAAGAACACTTTTTTCTTGAGTATGTATCATTTTACTTAGCATTATACTTTTCATCTCTATCCATTTCCTGCAACTTTCAATTTTATTTACCCCCAAGTAATGTTCCATTTTTTTTTTCATGTACAAATTTTCACTACTTATCTGCTGATGGACGTATAGGTATTTTCTATTTCCTTGCTATCATAAAAACAACAGCAATAAACATGGATGTGCAAAAATCTCTGTGATAGGACATAGAGTTCTTGGGGTACATACCCCCATAGTATACTTTTATTTAATTTTATATATTTTATTGAATCCTTTCTACATATTTTTTTTTTATTTTGCATCTTGATGCCTCTGCTTATTCCTAGTTTTAGAGCACTTAAGAGTATTGAGGCAGATGCTGAGACTCATAGCCAAACTTTGGGCAGAGTGCAGGAAATCTCATGAAAGAAGGCAGAGATAGAAAAACCTGGAGAGGACAGGAACTCCACAAGGAGAGCAACAGATCCAAAAATCTGGGTCCAGGGGTCTTTTCTGAGACTGATACTCCAGCCAAGGACCACTCATGGAGATCGCCTGGAACCCTTGCACAGAGGTAGCCCATGGCAATTCAGTATCAAAGTGGGTTCTATAGTAATGGGGACAGGGACTGTCTCTGACAGGAACTGATTGGCCTGCTCTTTGATCACCACCCCCTGAGGGGGTAAGAGCCTTACCAGGCCACAGAGGAAGACAATGCAGCCACTCCTGATGAGACCTGATAGACTAGGATCAGAAGGAAGGGGAGGAAGACCTCCCTTATCATTGCCTGGGGGAGGGGCACAGTTGGGGAAGAGGAAGGGTGGGATTGGGAATAGAGGAGGGAGGGAGCTACAGGGGAGATACAAAGTGAGTAAACTCTAATTACTAAAAATAATAATAATTAAATAAAAAAACAATCTGACAGTTCTTCTGTTAAGAGAAAATTCCATTATATCATGGGCTCAAAAGAACAGTTATTACTAATACTAAATTTTTATTATTTAGCATACTGGCACTGAATCAGAAAGACTTGAGTTTGCATTGCAAACTTGCTAACTATCAAATGGGTTACCTCCATCCATAGATTCTCAATTTAGGGAGATAGTTGGCTGCTAAGGGTCACAGGGAAACATTTAGATATGTTCTCTGTGATTACACCTTGAGGAGTCTCCATGAGATAAGAGAGGGGCCACGGGTGTGAATCAGCATCCTATGATCCCCAGACGAAGCTCTGCAGTCAAGAATTGTCCAGTTCTAAATGTCAACCCTGCCAAGGCTAAGAAGCCATACTTTTCTTGCCAAACACCTTGATCCTCCAAGGTCTTCTTCAATATTCAAAAGTGAGAAATAATGCGTGTTTTATATTATAACAGAGATTACATGAAATTATGTCCACAAAGTCCTTTAACAAATGTTAGGCCCATCATAACCAATCTTCAAACCACAAAATACAAAGGTTGATCAGCTCTAATCTAAAAGTCTGAATTTCTTAATGCATTGATACTTGAAAACTTTTGTATTCCCACATAAAGATTTAAAATTTTGCCATTTTTAGAAAAATTTAGATTTCCAGATTTGGAGTGACCAACAAGTACAATATCTATATAATTATTCTTAAATTAAAATTCTCCAAAATATAAAAAAGTCTCATTTCAAGAATTTGAGGAAGGGTTAGTCCATGTAAAATGCATGCACTTAGGCCATCTGTAGCAGCACAGTTCAGACATTAGTATTAGAAGCAGTCGTGATATGACAGCCTTTCAGACATTGATGTTAGCTAGCATCTCAGTCCAACCTCCCTTATGTTACCCTTTCAAGCTGCTTTGGCAGATTTAGTCTTCCATTTATAGACTAGCTCTGCTTTGTTAATTATATTTTTTTAATGTGACATTTTCTCAGCATAAATTTTGAGGACTGGGCTGGGCCACAGAGAGAGGGATTGTCCTATTCTTGGTCAATAATGAATGCTTCTAATAACATAGCCTCAGAATAGATCATAGGTTACCCAACAACTCATAGTAAGTCTCAGATTCATTATCTCTCTCTTTCTCTCCTCCCCCTTTCCCACTGTCTCTGTCTGTCTCTCTCACCTTTCTTTCTATGCCTATTTGTCTGTCTCTGTCTGTCTTCTGTCTCCTGAATTATTAAATGAAAATCAGAAGGAATCTAGGCAGCACACAAATGACTGTGTTTTGTAAAACATGCATTATTGTTGAGGAATCTTCACTCAAATCTGTTTGGACACCTATCTCTATCCCAGATATACAAGGTCCAACATCTTCAGCTTTAAATCAGGAGGAGACAGATAATATTTTTTTTTAAAGGTGAAAAAGGAAAAACAGACCATCAGAGACTATAGCTGGAAGGTAGTGTCTTTAGCCCTGCATGCCGCCTTATCAGGACAGAGGCTGGAGTGTGAACTTCACAGGTTATCAGAAACTCCAGTGTTGTGAGGAGACAGCTCAGCCCTGGGGTTCCATCACTGATTCTGTCTCCCCTTCTCTTCAGCTCTTCTTTTATCACATTGCTGCACCTCATTGTGCAGGTCTAGTAAAATGAGAGCGCTCCTCAAGACCCACCAGCCCATACCTGCTGCCTCCCAGTGCAAATGGCTCACTGCGATGGAGCTCTATTATTTCACCAAAAAGCATCAGAGGAGGCATTTGTTCTGCGCTAATGAAGACATTATTTCCATTCTCTTCTGCTGCCTTAGCTCAGGGTTTTGGCTGTTCAATGGGAAAGAAACAGAGAGGAAAGGAAGATTCTGTAATACCTTTAGAGCCAGTCATTACCAGGAATAAAGACAAAGATTCAGGATTATTGAGCCAAAGGATAAGAACAATTTCAGAAATGCACGGCATTCGCATCTACCTGGTAAATCCACATAGGTATGTAAGTTAGCCACAACACTCCAGAGGCTAATTCCTCCACACCTTCATTTCTCCTCATTACATTTCCTTGAGTGTTTTTGTAGAGATCATGTGAGTCAGATAAACTTGGACTCAAGAGCTGGCTCTGTGATACGATGATGATGCTAGTCCACCCAGTTGCCAGACTTGTGCTGAATGGGGAAAGAATTACAATGCTTAACAGAGCAAACACTCAACAAATGGGAGCAAGGGGAATCGTCACTGGCCTTATTTAATTCTTCATGCACTCATCCCCATTTGTATCAAAAAAGACTAAGGCCACGTGAGGCTCACAGAAACACTGTTTGTGCCTTGATGTCCATGATGATAAAATAATCGTATACTCCCTTTTTGTTATTGTTTTTGTTAATGTTTGTTCATCATCTATTAAGTGTCTATTAAAAAATGTTTATGCTCATCTATGATCTATTAAAAATGTAAAAGGTGTAATTCTGAACTCAAGATTTTATTACCAATAACTAAGCATCAGTATCACAAGCTTCTACAGTGACTCAGATTACAAAGTCTTTAACCTGTGTCTGACAAAATGTTTTGTTTTCTGAGGTTCAGAGAGGTCAGTGAGGCATTCAGAGTCACAGAGCAGCTGACCTGGAAGTTGAGTCTTTCCCTGCCTCTAGGTCTACTGAGTGTCTCCTTTAAACCCCCCACTTTCACTCGCAGGATTTAAACCTGGGTTGTTACGTTAAGCCGCATGGCCAGCACTTTCTACCACAGACAATAAGAAATTGGAATTATAAATAATTTGGTGCAAAATTCCACATCTTACAGAAATGCCAGCTCAGCATGAATCTACTATTCACTGTATGTTTAGTCTACTCTAAAAGGTTTAATATTGAGAAATAGAATGTATTTATAGTTTGGCTGCATTATTTTTCACTACACAACCTTTGATGATTGCTTTGGCTGTCTGAGATGAGCTTAAATTTGTAACCATCCTATTGCATTGGAGAGACTTGCCTCACATTGAAGGAACCTTGGTGAGAAATAGGCCTATCACAGCAGTGAGAATTCTACCAGTTTTATATTCTGCACTTTGTATCTCTCCAACTGACCATACCATGGGTCAGTAACTTACTCCTGTTGTGGTGCCCGATTTTTCCCCCTCATTGAGCACTTTGCCAGACAAAAAGCATATGTTTATTGGCCAAGTACCCTGTGAATGAGCTTGTGACAACACTTCATGGCATGGAAAAAGGACCTCTCAGTTTCAGGTGGCTGTGGTTTCTGGAATCACCACAATTTTTCTTTTATTAAAGATGTATGACTGTTTAATTATGTGTATGTGAGGAATAATTCACATGAGTGTCTGCAGAGGCCAGAAGAGACTGTTGAGGCCCCTGAAACTAAAATAGCAGATAGTTGTGAGATGCGTGGCATATGTGCTGGGAAGCAACAGGTAATTAGAGCCTCTAAGGAGAACAGCAAACTCTCCTAAGGACTAACCCGTCCCTCAACAGAGTTTTTAAAATTTTTATCTAAAAAGAAGTTGGCGCAAAGTAGGATGTTTCTTTTGTTTTCTTCATTATTGAAATTACTCATTAAGCCCAACTTTTGAGCTTTATTGAAGAACTAGCAATAAAATTACATGTGAAGGCACTGATGAGCCTTGCTGTTTATCGGTTCTGTATGACCCTTGAAAGCTTAACTCCTCTGTGCTTGTACATTTCTGGAAAAAATTTCTATCAATCACTGCCAAAAAATATTCCGTAACATTCCAGTGCTTCTCAATGATCAATACTTAGAAGTTGTATGTCTGAGTACTACATGGAATATTATCTCCTATTCCATGCAGTTTCCTATTGTGTTCAGGTTGGCCAGAGTCAGCGTTCTAGGCTTTAGCATGCCTGGTCCAGGCTGGTGGACAATGAGTCTATGGTGATTCATCTTCCTTTGCTAGTATAATGGCTGTGAAAGTTTTCCTTTTGGTAGTGTCAGATGAAAATGAAAGAATAGAAATATATGATTTATCTTGAACAGCAGGCTCTTCCTTAGTGTACACTAACTTCTATGCATATGATATTTACCATGGCAAGTCATAAGGTCATGCTCAAGTGAAGAGTTAGTCTATAATAAGGCTGTGGCAAGGGTGTGGATTCAGGGAGGGCTTTAAAAATGAGGCTTAATAGTCTGTGTATTGTAGTTATTATGAAGATTAAAGTAAATGACTATTTACTTTAAAATATTACCTGCCATATAGCAAGCATCCTGTAATTGGTAAATGTCATTATTATTGTTATTATAATTATCTGGCTAATGAAATGCTCTTGGCAAACTGAAATGGTATAATGGGGAGAACCTTGCTAATATATCAAGTAGAGACATTCAGTGTGGCTATGGGGGGAAGACATGAAACTGACTGATGTTGAGAGGAGCCTGGGACTGACTGACACTGAGTGTTAGTGGAAACAGTGGTGGGAGTTTCCAGGACCTGAAATGATAATCAGATTTGGACACTGAACTACAATCCTTAGTCAAATACTAATGAATTAATAGAAACAAGATATAGAAAATTTACCCTTTACTGTACAAGACCCTTTGAGGGCCTGCCACACACCTGAGCATGATAATAAAGCCTATGCTTTGTTGACTGCTTGATCTACTGTGGGTAGTTTGTTAAGCATCTCGCAAATATTATTACATTAAATGTTAACAAAACACATAAAAATCAAAAAGACAAAAGTTTCTTCATGATTCATACAGTGGTTTGTGTATAAAATGCTGAGGCTCAGAAAAGTCAATGACGACATGATGACATGAAGGTTTGACCATGTATCAACACTGTATGTATTCAATACAGCAGATAATTTGGGACTGAAGTTTAGACACAGGCAAGGACAGCAGGTGAATATTAGAGGGACTGAAAAAGATAGCATTTGTAAGCTGGAGTCTAAGGAAAGAAGCAGGGGTGAGTTCAGGATACCCAGACTTCTTTCTGACTCAAAGATGTACTCTCTTGATGATAAAATCATTTCTCAGGGTAAGCTCTAGCAAAAACAAACTTTATGGGATTTTCTCTACAATTCTGGACCCTTCATTTTTCCATTCCACTCTCTGCATCTCTTATGGCTCAATAGCTGGCACCCTGTGGAAATTTCCTTTTTAACCACAAGGCAGCTAGGAGATACCTTGTCAGTGTTACAATTACACTGGAATTCAGCACACTGTTTTCTATTATCTTTACCTCTTCTTTGACTATACCAGTGATGTGTTTTAGGAAAAGGTGATGTTCAGTTCATCTCAATGCCTACAGTTCCCATACTTGAATATAGCCCCCACCCAGGAATATCTTCAGATGTAGAATTGCAGCATGTAGCTGGAATTCCAGTTTCAAAGAGGAGAGAGACACCTCATGTGACTGTTCTGGGAAGTCTTAGAAAATGTAAGTCAGTGGGAGAAATTTTGATAGTGACGGAATTCCATCAGGCTGTGCAACATATACTTGCCAGGGGTTCTGGACTTCCTATGACAGATGGGGCAAGATCTCTGAGGCAGCATTATTAACTCTCAATTTTAAATAACGATCATAAACTGTGACAGGCACTTTAAAACTTCATTTAGTTGAAAACACTTTCTTGGAGTTCAGGAAAGCCTCATTTGAAACCTGCAGAAGGAGATACCATAGAGTTTAAATAAACATCCATCTTACAGCTTGTAAGAAGTGTGACAAATAAACCTGGTTCATTCCAGAGCCTTCCAGAGTCACACCTCACCAAAAGTTCCCAATGAAGTGAGTTTTGACATAGCTTGGCTAGTTTTTTTTTCCCTTTCTCCATGAACATAACATAGTGGTGTGGGATGACAGTGTTACCCAGCCTTTGCAATCACCAATCAATTCTGTGGCCTCTGTAAAATGGGAGTTTAGTTGGTCAATGTAGGACAGTTGTATAAACAGCGTGCTGACATGGACAGAGATGGGAGCCCAGAAGACCTCAGCCCTACACTAAGAACTACAGTTAACGAAGAAATTCTGAAAATGGGAGAAATGATTGGGTCCAGGAAAAAAAAAACACACACACACCAATTGGTTATCAAATACCAAATGGACAGCCCTGAATATATACATACAGAAGATATATATGCATATATATGTCATGGAGCAGTTGTTACATAAACTGTATACATATGTATATTTATATATACAGTTTATGTAACAACAATTAATGAAAAAAGAAGCCATGAATTTGAAAAAGAGCAAGGAGAGGCATATGGAGGGCTTGAAGGAAGAAAGGAAAGAGGAAAATGATGTAATTATATTATAACCTCTAAAATAAAAGAAATATTTTTAAGTGCTTTGCAAACAGGAGAACAGCTCCCATGGTAAGTACATTCATTTTCACAAAAGCACATTCATTTACATTTAGAACTACAAGATGTTGGAGCCGGAAGGAATCTTGGCGACCATCTGTCCTCTGGCTAGGGAACATGAAACCAGCCCCAGTGAACCTGGGCATCATTGTGCTTTTATCAGAAGAGAGGAAAATATCACAGACTTGATTCCATCTCCCATACTCGATGTAGTTTTCCCAATTGAAATGATAACCACCCCATAAGCCTTCACGTTAACTGACAGACCCAAGATCCTGTGTATAAGAAAAGGCTATTCCCTGGCTTTTCAATTTATATTTGTTGTTCTTCACCCATTTATCTTGTCTTCAGGCACTCGCTTGAAGATAAACTGAACCAGGCACCAAAGGTTTAAGAAAATATATGAGAGAGAAAAAACTAAAGAGTAAGAAAATTCTATCCATCATTTTTTTTTTTCAATTCCTGAGAGTTGGGAAGAGGCAGCCATTTTTAAAAACATAAATGTCGGGGTTATTTTTGTTGTTGTTTCCTTTCTTTTGTTTGTTTTTTGTGTATTCTTATCTTGCTAAGGATACTGGCTCTTTTCTTATTGATTTTCTTTTCATGGAAAGACTCCTATAAAACTTTAGATGTTCCTTTCTATGGCTGAACTTGTACAAGCTAAGAACTAGATGTTTTTTCTTTTTTTTTTCCAGGTCTTTCTAGATGAGCTGCAGCAAGAGACTAAAGCATTTTTATTAACCACATTTTACACATTCCAGAAACCTAGTTCAAATCCTATAAGCACAAATTGAGATGAGTATTAGTGTATATACACATTTACACATTATTGGTTATAGGCATCTACCCATTAATAAATTCATATTAAGGCATTGGCTCCTATAGTCGGGGGTGGTGGCAAGCTCGCGAGAGACCCAAGAGCTAATATATTCTGTGACTTGAATAAGCAGATAGTCTTTTTCCTCTTCAGCCTTTGTTTTTATCAAGGCCTTCAACTGATTTCATGAGGTTCACCCTACAATGTGGAAGCAATGTGTCCTGGTCTGATATTAATATCCAAAAATACCTCCACAGATACATTAGAATAACATTTGCTCAAGTATTTTAATAGAACATCCTCCTCTAGCTTGTATAATGTTTTGAGAGGTGGAAAACAGGTCACGAGGAGTAAGGAGACCTCGAGGTTAAAGTTCACACTGCTTCCAACTCCAGTCTCTCTGTTCCTGGTTAACTATCATAGACAAGGTAGTTACAGCAATCTGACACAGCCCTAGAGCTTCCAGTCGCCATGAATTCCCACCATCATTTACTATATCCTTATAAACTGTGTACAAAATAGATCCTTCCTCCTCTAAATTGTTTCTTCCAGGAATTCCCCCATAGGGACCAGAAAATCCACTAATCCAATGCGCTTTCCTTCCTTCAATGGGCAATATGACCGACGAACATCCACTGGCTGTCTTGTCTTTCTTGCATGGATCTGTAGGGAGAGGGAAGTGCCAAAATAAAATAAGTGCAGAGCATGGACGTCCAACCAATCTTGATGGGTCCAGTCAGGTCCTCCTTGCCTGGGACTCCCTGCCTAGATTAGCTGAAGAAGGGCTGGCCATAAGAGTAGCTATGTGTGCCTATAGAAACTACATCCAAACTACAAGGTTGAAATACACATCTCTACACACCAGCCTGACTAGAGGTCATCGTTGTGAGGATGGTGCAGGGGATGGAGCTGAAATATCAGTCACTATTATGTATGTGAGTTCAAAGCACAGATTTGTGGCCCTGGGAGATCATCTAATTCCTCTAAGTCTGTGTCTACTTCTAAACAGCAATTAATGATAGTGGTCTTTCAAACTTGTTAGGAGAAGGAAATGAGAAAATATAAAGAAATGCCAAGATGCTTTCCAGGCAAAGTGTTTGTACTTGGGGACTATGAATTTTTTTCTAACACAGAAGTGTCTAAAAAATTAGAGTGAGGGATGTGCTACTGAGGCTTGAAACTGAATCTGTGGAATCTGTGTGCATTTCAGTGAAAGTGTATCCAGGCATCACTGTGTTTAAAAAAAAAAAGTTGTAGGTTGCAGATTGGTTACACAGTTGATTCTAGGCATAAACACAGTATATTCTCAGGCTACATGTTCTAACTTGTAGAAACAACACACCTCTGTGCCTTTGTAGAGTGACTTGGAATCTGGGTTCTCTCTCTCTCTCCCTCACTGCCTCTCTGAAATCTCTCCTCCCTTCCCCTCTCCTCTCCCCCTCTCCTCTCCCCTCCCCTCTTCTCTTCTCCTGTCCTCTCTTCTTCTCCTCTCCTCTCCTTTTCTTTTCTCCTTTCCTCACTCCTTCCCTCCCTTCTTCCCTTCTACCTTACCTTCCTTGCGTTCTTCTTGTACTTTATCTTTCCTCTCTTTCTTCTTACTCTTTACTTTTCTGGTCTTCCCTGCCTCTTCATTACCTTCCTGTCTACAACTCTTTTCTATAGTATGTTTTTCTCTATAACTGAGTGTGATTTTTTTTCTCTCTCCTTCACTTCACCTTCCCTCTCTTTATACCTTCTTTTTTCTTGGGGGAAGGGCAGACCTCTCATCCTCAGATGCTAAGCTTTACAATCGCTCATGAGTCAGTCAGAAGGAGATGGCAGCCCTGTTCCTCTCCTTGCTTTCTGAGCCTGCCGAGAGGCTCATATCCGGCACCATCTGTTGCATCCATCCAGGCCATGGGCAAACATTTTACTACTCTCAGATGGCAGAGCTTAAGCGCGTACCCGGAGGTAATGCGGTTTGTTTGGACATCTTGATATATTGATATTGAGAGAGCTGTTGCATGGGGTCAGTAGGGATGTAGAGGGGGAGAGCAGAATACAGGATGACATCAGCCAAGAAGATGTTTCCATGAACACTGCTGCCCTAAGCCTGTCTGGGGCTCTTGGCCAAACAGATGGATGTGATTTGCTACACTGGGATCAGAAGCTCTTGCGGCTCACAGAAGCAAACGTCCCCCTTCATATGTTACACTCGGCCCCAACTAGTTAAACCTGTATCCGCTTAGGAAAAAACACAACAGAAATAAGAAGAGAGGAAGAGCTGATTGTCAGGAATGGATGAACGCAACAGATATGAAAAAGGTGTAGATAGTACCCCAGACAAGGCCTCAGCCAGATTTAAAAAAAAAAAAAAAAGTGCTAGAATAGGGTTATTAGGAGAATGCAATGTAGGGGTTTGTAATGGAAATGTAGGCAAATTGATGAGTGTCAAAAGAAAGTATTTAAGACACCAGAGCAGAAAATATCAGAGAGTCACCACAGACTAGAAATGAAGATTAAGAGATGAAAAAAATAGCTTTATTGTTCCCCATAAGATTTGAAACTCAAACAGGGGGCCCTGACAGAATCTGTAATTGCCTAGAGTTCTGGTCTCTATCAGAAATTTGCTTCATAAAGAAGAAAGAAAAAGCAAAGAACTGCTCTCACACTCCTTTTTCCAGTATCCTGACATAGCATCCTATTGCCTAGCTTAGCTAGGAGCCAGATGACAAGAAGCCAACTGATAATCTCCCAGGGTCTCAGTAGGGCCAGTTGAATCTTGCAGAAAAGGCAGAGATCTGATGGTGCAAACAGAAAGCAGTTGGCATAGATCAGCAGCACATATTCCCTGTATCACCTGCATTGTGAAGAATCTAACTGAAGAAAAGATCACCCACTCTGCTTTCACTCCCCCTGTGCATGGAGCACTCATAGAGTAGGCTCTTTCATGGGAGTGTGTGATTGCATCCCTTCCCCTATATTCAGATGTCTCTATAATGTCACTATATTTTTAAATCTAAAACTATACTCATGTTCATTTCTGTTAAATGTGGTCCTCATCTCACCTAGGCACATGACTTCACAGTAGTTAAAAGCCAGAAGAGGAGCCAAACTCATTGCCTCCTTTCTTTTGCTATCTTTATAATACATCCCATTCTTTTGGTGTTTTACATCCAACATAAGCTTCAATATCTCCTGACCTCTATATATTGCTGACCTCTCAATATATACTATTTCACTACTTCTCTCCATTGTTTTCTCTGTCTCTGTATCTCCACCATTGCTACCCTATTCAATGCTCCTATCAGCTCATATTTGGACTGTGTTCTATGCTATGTTCCTAGGTAATTTTTTTATTCCTGTTCTTGTTCTTTTCCTGGCCTCTCCATTTTTCCCTCTCCCCTTTCTTCTGTATAAGCATGTATGTTCACATATGTGTGCCAAGACTAGAGGAGAACATAGGTTTCATGTTCTATCTCTTTCTAACTTATTTCATGAAACAAAATCTTGCACTAAACCTAGAGTAAGGCTGGTAGTCCAAAACTCTCAAGATCCTCATGTCTCTAGACTTACCCAAGCACTCGGCTTACTTGGCCATGTCCAGCTTTTCTGATGATCTGGCAATGTGACCTCAGTCCTCATGCTTGTGACTGAGTGCTTTTACTTATTGAGCCATCTTCACGGTCCTCTTTTTCTTGCTAAAGATCTCTCTCCTTCTTT
This sequence comes from Psammomys obesus, assembly GCF_907164565.1. Lineage (NCBI taxonomy): Eukaryota > Metazoa > Chordata > Mammalia > Rodentia > Muridae > Psammomys > Psammomys obesus. The sequence goes on along the minus strand of NW_026591643.1, from coordinate 7,715,895 downwards.
CTATACCTGCGCAGTCTTCTAGAAATTCAGATATGACTATAGTTTGAAATTATGCTATATCCTCAAAAAGGCCCAGAGAGTGGAGATTAGGGTTAGAGCCAAGGTTAAATTTAGGCTTCTGATAGCCTCACCTCTATTATCTCACATGGTTTGCTGCCATCTTATTTTCTTAGACTAATCAATATTTTCCACTCCAACCTCTTATAGCATCATTTACCATTCCATTACAGTACATGTTATACAGCTCACATTAATTTGCGAATTACAAAATCATAGTCTTCATGACAAACATCACAAGGGAATTTTGTTTGTTTCCAAAGGACTACTGTAATCAAATACTACAAAGAAAGATCTTCTTACAGATACTAAGGCTGAAAATTCAACATCAAATGGAGGCTCCCTTGGTGAGCATCTCCTCTCCTGCAGACATTGCCTTCTCTTTTTTTCTGGTTTCTCTCTCCTTTTCCTCCTTCCTCTCTTCTTTCTACCATTGTTTTGAGGATCTCAGACCATTGCTTGTTCTGAACATTTAACCAGAGCCCAGCATTTCCACCTCTATGGTTCTGATCAAATCATTCTTTTCTGTGTATACTGAGTTAAACTTGACATGACATTGCTTCTCAGAATCATACTGCAGCCTCTGGTTAGAAGAGAACCTGTGAGTGGAATCTCCTTGGATCACCTTCACAGACCTGACTTGAGCTATCTTGGGAAAAGACAGCAAAAGACATAGTTGGGAAGCTATAATGCCACCATATGGTTCATTTGCATTGTCAATTGTGTTTCTTAGCAATCTGATTCTCCCTGTGTCCCTGAAGATGGGGCTTCCCACAGAACCTAATATCCAAACCCACCCTCTGTTTTTGACTTACCTTGAAGACACGTCTGTCTATGTTGATAGTTTCTCCTAAGAAAGCAAGGAGTGGGGTCTAAAGGTAAGTCAGGCTTCTCTGTATAATCTGGAAAAAATCCAGCCAACGAAAAATGAATCTCAAACGCACACCATCTCATGGCATCAAGTGGCAGGAAGCGCCACCTGAGAAGAAATTCCCATCCTTTGCAGATATGGGTGGAGGGTGACTGAGTTTGAAGATTTCAAAGTCAGGGCTATCTTTGAGATTTTCTCAGAACAAAGGCACTGAAGCCATTTAGCTGTGTCCTGTTTTCTTCTGGTTTCCTCCCCTTGTCTTTGATAATGCCTCTCATCTTCTTTTTTAATCCTTCCTATTTTTTTTTCATCTTTTACAGTTTCTGTCTAAATTTCTGATATCAGTTTCACTATTCCGTGGGATTTCTTACTAGTCTGCCTTTGGGAACTGGACATATAGCTATGGACACATCACCAGCAGGCCATCGCACATGCACTGACAGATATGTGGGCTTGGCTATCACTTGCTGGCATGCAGGAGACCCTGTAAAACTTGTTTGGAGGCCTTGTTTTTCCTTTGATAAATGTGGCATATTGACTTAAGTTATCTGCATCCCCCAATGCTGTTGTGTTATCACTAAGCTATTGTATGATCTCCACTGTCACTGGGCCCATTCAGACCACCATTACCCCTAAGTGGCTACACAGGAATCTTAGTTCCTGCCTCCTTTCTGGCTTCTATGTATTTTCCCCTTACTTTTATTAGTAATAGTTAGCAGAGAAGCTTAATTTAAATACGTAGGCTTCTTTAAAGCCATTCAGTGATGTCTTTGCCATTTAGATGAATTCTAAATTAAATATTGTTTACAAGTTATCTTCATCGTCCATCTTCATTGCTTGGTTCCTCTACGTGCAACCTCCATTGCACTCGCACTGCCCTCCTGTCTCTTACTGAAGCGCCTCTCTCTTCTGCCCTTAGAGTGCCACACCTGCTTACCCTTTGCCTAGGACACTCCCATCCCAAATGCCCTCTCACTTCTATCCTGCTCTTCTGCCTTTGCTATATCCTGCCCATCATTATGATATCTATTTAAATAGTGCCCTTTCCAATAAGGCTACCTTGACTTTTTGGGTGAGTGAAGTGACCCTTGTTATATTATATTTTATAAAGTTTGCCTGATAATTGAACTGCTTAGATGGATTAGAAATTATTTGAAATATGGATTATACCTACCTTTCACCATTATATTCCATGGGCTTACTTCAAAGCCTAAAATCTAGTAAATGATAGATAATGCCAACACTGTATATGTCCTTAGGCTAGTAAGATGATTTTTAGTTGAGTATTATTAGTGGGTAAGGGATGGAGTTTCAGAGACTTAAGGTGGTCAGTCCCAGCCTCCCAGGGTCTGAGAATGGGCCCTGCCTTAACCTCAGCCCCATTGCCACCCTGTAGCAGCAGCTGAGTCGACACAGGAGACAGTGGAGTCCCTGATGCAGAAGTTCAAGGAGAGTTTCCGTGCTAACACACCAGTGGAGATTGGTCAGCTGCAGCCAGCCTCGCGCAGTACCTCGGGGAAGAGGAAGAGGAGGAACAAGTCTCGAGGTAGGAACTCCTGGCACCCAAGCCAGAAGACCGAAGTCTGTTGTGTGTTCCCAGACCCAGGAAACCTTCTCCCTTGCCTCCCCACTGTTCCTATCGCTTGTGGCACTTCCACCTTTTTAAGCGCTGTAAAAAATAACCCCTGGGGTTACAGCTTACCTCTCTGAGACCCATGCTGCTTCATCTGAGGATGAAAATGAGCACTTCAAATTTTAAAGTGGTTGCAAAGAGAGAGACTGAAAAGAAAGCTTCTCTAACCAGAACCTATAAGCAGCAGGTACTCTTCTCAAGGACATTCTTACCAACAGTAAAAGAAAGGCAGATCATTCTGTGGAAGACATCGGAACCACTGCCTGGGAGTCAGAAGCAGGGGCTCCCAGGAGCACTGATAGGGAGACATTTTAGAAGCCTGGAGAACACAGTGGTTGAGACAGTGGCATCATAGACTAGGGAGAACTAACTCTTGTTTGCACGCTGCTGCCGTGTCCCCTTGACCACATTAGACCTGTCTAAAGTACCTGTGTAAGGTCTCACATTGTGGAAACAGCTCGTTCAATGCCCTGCGTTTAGTAAGAACAGATCTCGCTCTTCTTCCCCCTCCTTCTCCTTCTGCCCGCATCTTTATACGTCATCATTATTTCCTCTGACCACCTGTGTGACTTTGTATATGAGAGGACCCCACTTATCACTGTCTGGTTTCCAAAACTACTCTTTTGGTTTTTCAGGCCACTCGGTGATCTCTGGCACTTTACTCTTCTTTGTGCCTCTCACTCCTCCATCTACCATAACTTCATTCCTGTGTCACCTGTTGTGTGCTCTTTCTTAGGAATATGACATTTAAAACTACATGGTATTTGGTTCTTCACTGTTTCTACTAAATCTATGTTTTCTGACCTCCACCCTCCCTCTTTGGGCATTTTCTGTGTGTCATAAATAAATAAACTCACCCTTATAACTTATATTTTCCCATTAATCACACCTAACTTATTTCAGGCAGGAGGCTTTTCAGCAGAGCCCTTTTTTAAAGCAGACATAATAATTCACATCTGAGAGATGACCTCACGAAGACAGAAAAAAGCTGCAGGGCCATGGGTCAGAGCCTACCCTGGAGCAGAAGTCTTCAACCTTCCTAATGCCATGACCCTTTAATACAGTTCCTCATGCTGTGGTGACCCACAGCCATTCAATTATTTTCATTTCTCCTTTAGAACTGCAATTTTGCTACTGTTATGAATTCTAATGTAAAGATTTGTGTTTTCTCATGGTCTTATGTGACCCTATGAGAGGTCATTTATCCTCAAAAGGGGCCACAAGCCACATGTTGAGAACCAGTGCCCTAGAGATTGATAGAGCCAGAGAATTTCAACCAATAAGAGTCCCAAACCTGGACGCTTATCTATCCTGTCATGTCCTAGTGAAATCCTAACATTTGAATGGCACACATCTATTAAGACTTCAGTAATCATGGCAATGACAACTTGCTGTGAAATCTCCTGGCTTTTCTTTGTACATGTTAGCACTGCTCCCTCATATGTTACGGTCATTTGTTCCTGCCTGACTCTTTTCTTTTCTGGACAGGTTCTTGGGGTCGTCTTCCTGTTTGCATAATATTTACAGCTAGATCTAAATCAGTGATTAAAAATACAGTGGGGGTAGTAATTGGTGTTTCTTGAGGGAATGTCTAGGTTCTAATTCTGTACACTTTTGAATCAGGCTGGTGGAAAGACAGACACAATAAGCATATTTATAAGAGGCTATACATCAAAACAGAGGGAATTATAGAATTTACTTCCGGAGCTTGTGTAATAAGTAGCAGTTTCCCTGAAGTCAGGGATGGAGATTGCTAAGACTAATCTAATCACTTTTCATTTGTATGGCTTTGGAAACATCATCACTTTCTCTGTGCCTCATTTTTCCAATTCCCGAAAATGGGACTCATTATCCTATAAGAACAAAAAGCAGACTAGTAAAATGGTGCGCATGCTCGGACAGCATGAATGGAAGCGCACAGCACGCATAGACAGTACCTAAATGTCGCCCTGTGTGTCCCTGGTTGCACGCTGAGGGCACTTTTGTGCTCAGCTTTACCTGTGCATCTTTAGTCTTTCAAGCTTGCCAGCAGTTTTCCATTGCCTTTGTATGGATATGCCTTTCTCTCTTCTTCAGGACTAATCTGACTTCATTTCTTCATTTATCTTAATCATTTTTATGTTACTTAACCCTTTAAAACTAATCCATTTCGTGCTTTTTATAAGCAGCCCTCTACTATTGGGCAGTTTTTTTCATATTACATCATATTTAAATGGCAATAGAGTTCTTTTGTTTCAATTTTTCCTAAAAGTTTGACCTTCATTTTGTATCTCTCTGTTTCACCCTGTTAGAGCAGAATTTCAGGATGAGATTGTTAATGAACAAACAGGACTTGACCTAGACTGGGAATGGACACCAAATGGGCATCATTTGCCAGTTAGAAGGAGTCTCAGCATTCTAAAGAATAAATCCACATGTGGCTCCTCAAATGTACATTAAAAAAAAAAAAAAACACAAAACATTCTGGCTTTCTTTGTCACAATTGTGATTGCTGTCACTTCTTGCTTTCTCTTTGTAACTACATTCTGCTGGCGATTCAGTCTCTGAATACAGAACAGCCAGATTACATCTTTTAGAATCCCATACAAGTTAAGATTTTCTTATGATCCTTGGGTACTTTCCCATTCTCCTTGGAACATAATCTGAACTCTAAACTCTGAAATAAAGACCCTGTATGAGGATGACGTGGTTTTGCTGTCTTCCCAATAATTTCTGCTCTGATTTTCCTTGTATTCCATTCAAACTGGCTGCTGTTAGGCTTTGTGAACACAGCTTGCGCCTTTTCCATCACAGCCTGGGAACTCTCTAATGCTTCCTGTGCAAAGTTCTTCTTTCTGTATCTTCCACTACCAACAGCTGCTGTCCTTCTGGTTCCTTCTCACCTTTTATCTCTCAGCTCAGATAACAGCACTGTCTTCCATATGTTGACCAGTCAGAAATTTTTCTCCTTTTAAAATGTCTACTAACAGTTACACAAGCATATATATATTTTCATAATAATATATATGAAAATATATATATTTTCATATATTTCATAATAATATAGCCTCTTTGCTTGTTTGCTGTCGTCTTCTCTAAAATAGATGCTTCATATTTATAAACCTAACATATATGAAGCACTTAACAAATGCTTGTTGAGTATATGAGCATTGGAAATCACTTGTAGTTTTATGTCTTTGGAAATGATGATGTGAGAAAGAGCCTTGCTGAACAGAAGGCTCCTGATATTGATCTTCAGAAAATGCTTCCCCCACAGGCTGACAAGAAGCACGTCAAACAAATTATCAGATCATTACTTAATGATTCAGGATCGATATGGTGGTGATTCTGAATGCTGCTGGAGAGGGTGGAGATGACCAGGATCCATACCTGGTCACCACAAGCTGTTGAGATTTGGCAAGATTTGGTTGGTCTTGGGAGATGACTCTGTAGACAAAGCACTTGCTTTCAAGCATGAAAGCCGGAGTTCAGATCCCCAACACCAGGGTTTGTGGAGTTTAACTGTTATCCAGTGCTGGGGAGGCAGAAGCAGATGTCTCCCTGGGGCTTGTTGGCAGCTACTTTTGGCGAGTCGATGAACTCTCGTTTCAGGGGAGAGTTTGTTTTCTAAAATAAGGTAGAAAGTGATAGAGAAAGACACTCGTTGTTGCTCTCTTATGTCCACATATACATATCTGTTCACCTGCATATATCCAAGAACACACACACACACACACAAACACACATGCTACACTTTTTTGGAGAGTAGCATTTCAAATCAAAATTTTGATCAAACTTCTGTACACACCCTCTTCTTTAAGATCCCCGTATTTCTTTAATTCTGTCAAGACTCCAGGAAGCCTGCAGTACAAAACTCAAAGCTGCTTTGTTGAATTTACTGTCTGTGATGCCATCTTGCCTACTGACTGTATTTTTCTCATGGAACATTTATTAACATCTTGCCCAACAGACGCATCCTCAGAAACACAACCTAGAAAGGCCGCATTACCCCGCACAGGCTAGCAGAAAGCCTAAATGTGATGGTCTGGCTCTCCAGTCTTCCTTGTCTTTCCTCCCCCTGCTGCCCAGGTGGCTGTGGGTCTGCCGGCCCAGAGTGAGAACACCTGGCCTCTCTCTGCTTCATTAGGCCCCATGCCCAGTGTGTGGTGCTCAGTAGTTTCCAGCAGATGGAATGGGTACCTGAGAATCAGTGTCCTGGAGCTGAGCACATGGCTACAAACAGCTCCAAATGTTTCCATAGCTAGGGCTTTCTCCTAAGAGGCCTGGGAGATGCTCAGCTGCAGCACCATTCATCAGACAGGGAAGGCAATTGGAGGGCAGAATTGCTGCCTTCATGCTTGTGACATGATTTTATGAGGTAGCTGTTAAGTAGCCACTCCCCAGTGTCCAGCAGGCTGTGGGAAGGAGGGGTTGGCATTCAACTAAATCAGAGGAGGCTTCTCCAAATATGAGGAAGGGCTTGATGCTCCTACAGTTTAGATGATGGTTTTTAAGAGTAAGGGAGAGTAAGGGTTTGCATTTGAGTGTTAATTCTGCTCTTGCCTAACAGAGTGGTCTTTATCAAGTAAGTTAGAGCTGTGCATAGTCTCGGTTTCCCCTTCTATTAACCTGTAATAATGCTCGGCTCACATGTAGGTGGGAAATTACATCCAAGAGATGCTCAGCTCACAGCTCTGCACACTGTCAACCCTTAGAAAGAGTGATCAGGGTATTCACTGCCGGCAGGCCACTGCTCAGCCTCGGGAGGCCCACAGATTCACTCATTTGCGGACCAGACCTCTCTCTTATTTTGGCACATTTTTAGACCTACTTGGGGTTCCTCCCACACCCTTTCTTCTAGAGTTATCACTCAGAATTCCATCTCTACCACGATAGCTAGAATGATCTTTCAGGAACACACCAGCTAAATCTGGCCATGTCACTCCCCTACCCAGAGCATTTTCATTATACCCTTGTTAAGGAAGATGAGCCTAAACACCCACCAAAAGGCCAGTCCTTACACTCAGATGACTTAGATTATAGGGTCTAAAATTCTGGTTCCACCTTTTAAAAGCATTGTACTAATAAGATGGCTCAGCTCTGTAAAGATATGTGCCACGAAGCTTGGCAACCTGTATTCCATCCTGGAACCCACGAGTTGCCATCTAATGACCATATGTGCACCATGGCTGCTGTGACGTTTGTGTATGCAAATGGCTGCTGTGACGTTTGCGGATGCAAGCACGTGCATTTTCACACCCACACCACTTACTCTGCTCACATAACATGTCAAGCCCAAATCATTTGCTAGCTAATTAATTTTATATTTGATCAAATATTCAGATAAAAATCATCACAAGGAGAACAACCATGATTCAGGGATGGCAACAGTACCTTTTTAAGAGTGTTTTGGTTGGATCAAATCAGGCAAAGCCTGTGAAAAACTTAGCACAGTAGCATAGACCGAAGCACAATACGACCACTAGAAAAGTGTTCTATAATTTTGTCATTTGTTAATTTGTCCTGCTGTTAATATTATTTCATTTTATTCTTATTGCAGTAAGTTTTATTGCGCCTTGGGTACTTATTTACTTAAGTTCAAGATCAAAACTTAAGTGACAAAACATACTGGAGAGGATGTGGATTAAGGGGAACACTCGTCCATTACTGATGAGACTGCAAACTTGTACAACCACTTTGGAAATCAATCTGGTACTTCCTCCGAAAATTGGAAAAAGCGCTACCCCAAAACCCAGCTATACCATTATTGTGCATATACCCAATGCTCCACCATAGAACATTTGTTATGTGCATAGCAGCATTATCTGTAACAGCCAGAATCTGCAAAAATCCTAAATGTCCCTCAACTGAAGAATGGATACAGAAATTGTGGTATATTTATACAATGGAATACTACTCAGCTATTAAAAACAAAGGAATCATGAAATTTGTAGGCAAATGGATGGAACTAGAAAACACCATCCTAGTGAGGTAACCAAGAACCAGAGGGACACTCATGGTATATAGTCACTTATAAGCAGATAACAGCCATATGATAAAGGATAAACATACTAAAATCTGCAGACTAAAAAAGCTAAATAACAAGGAGGAGCTTAATTTTCATTCTGAAGGCAAACAAGATAGACACTGGAAGCAGTGGAAACAGGATAGGAGCCTACCATAGATGTCCTCTGAAAGACTCCATCCAGCAACGGATTGAAGCAGATGCCAAGACACACAGTCAAACTTTGGGTAGAGCACAGGGATTCTTATGGAAGAAGGAGGAGGATAGAAGTATCCAGAGATGACAGGAGCTTCACAAGGAGACCAATAAAGCCAAAGAAATTTGGGCCCAGGGGTGCCAGCAAAGACTGATGCATCAACCAAGGACTATGCCTGAAGAGGACCTACACACCATGCTTAGATGTAGCCCATAGGCATTTCAGTCTCCATGTGGGTTCCCTAGTAGGGAGAGCAGGTGTTGTCTCTGACATAAACTCAGTTGCCTGATCATTGATCACTTCACCTTGGTGGGATGGTCTTGCCAGACCACAGAGAAAGAGGATGCAAGCAGTCTTGATGAGTTTTGGTAGGATAGGATCAGATGGTAGGGGGGGAGGATGCCCCCTTTCGGTAGACTATGGGGATGGTGGGGGAAGAGGGAGGGAAGGTGGAACTGGAAGGAGATAAGGGAGGGGGCTACAACTGGGATATAAAGTGAATAAATTGTAAAAAAATAAAAGAAAATATAAAAATAAAAGAAAAACAGAACAGAACAAAAAGAAATCAAGAACCTAGATGGTGAAGGACACACTGTTTAATATTTTTAAAAGCTAGCCACACTTCATCCAGTAATTCATAGGGGCAGGCACAGTGCCCCACAGCCAAACATTAGGCAGAGCGTGGGGAATCCTGAGGAAGAGTGGGAGGATGAATTGCAAAAGCCAGAGTGGTCAAGGACACCACAAGAATACAGCCAACAGAAGCAACTAAGAAGGGCTCACTGGGGCTCACAGAGACTGAACCATCAGTTAAGGAGCCTGTGGGTCTGACCTAGGGGCTCTGCATGTATATTATGGTTGCATAGCTTGATGTTCTTGTTGACTCCTAATAGTGAGTCCTAACAGTGGGAACAGGGGGCTGTCTCTCACACTTTTGCATGTTGTAAGGACTCTTTTCCTACTACTGGGTTGATTTGTCCAGCCTTGATATGAGGGTATGTGCCTAGTCTTACAGTAACTTGATATACCACGTTTGGTTGACATCCTTGGGAAACATGTTTTTTTTTTTTTTTTTTTTTTTTTTTTTTTTTTTTTTTTTTTGAAGAGAAACATTGGAGGAGTGGGTCTAGGGGAGATGGGAAGTCATTGGGAGTGGGAAGAAACTGTAGGCAGAATGTAATTACGAGAGAATAATAATAATGATGGTGATGGCTATGATGGTGATGGTGGTGGTGGTGATGATTATAATAATAATGTTTGCCTTGACCTGCCACACGGTTTCTGTTGAACCAACATGCCACCCAATCTCTTACTCTTATCCCTAGATTACTGTTCTCTATAGCCAATACTGGCCCACTCTCCCTTGACCCAATATTAGACTAGTACTAATTCCCTCTTCACCTCCAAACTTTAACTTAGGAGTCTTCTCTGTGAAGTACACTCTCATCTCATGACCCTCATAGGGAGCCACTGTTGTCTCTAGTCCCTCACAACCATGGGACTTTTCTTTGTCGTTGTCTTTATCCTCATTGACCATTTTAATGACAGGTGAGCACATCTGTCACCTCCTTCAATTTTTATGGTTCTGTGATGGAAACACAGTCTTGCATCTCTCTGTAGCAAATTGTAAAACAAAAAATTTGCCTAGGACAGTATTTCACTGCAGGTGAAGATGGATGACTAGAAAGAGACTTGGAGAGATTGATGAATGGGTGAAAAAATGAAGGAGTTAGTGAGAAAACTCATGGAATGCAAAGATTACAAAACCTAGTGGAAATTTAATATATTCTAGATATAGTGCCATCGTGTATTATCTCATTTAACAGCTTCCAAAAAGCCTATCTGTGTTATCCCCACTTAACAAAGCAAGAGACTCAAGTTGACACATTTTAAGTGACTTGTCAAAGATTACACTACCAACAAATTGTGGAGCTGTGATTTCAGAGCCCACATTTAGTTTACAAGACGACTTGAGTTCTGCTCTTAGCTACCCTGGCTACGATCTTTGAGCTGTGAAATTATGTCGACTTCCACTATTAACTACAAGGAAGTGTATGTATTTGCTCTTGAACTGGCAAGTGTTTTCTGTGTCATCAGAGCTGCCGTGAGAGTGGTAAGACCTACAGTGTTCTATAAGCAGAGATAGCTTAGAGCCAGGGCTCCCCTACTCAGGCTTTTTATGACTCTAAAGAGTTCAGAAATTGTGATCCTAGTTCTGCTCTCTGCACTTTAAGGTATTTACTCAATGTTTTCGGGATGCTATACATACATGTGTCACTTACATCTCTATCAATCAACAGTAATCATTTATGACAGGAAGCACAGAATTAGACACGCACAGCCATAGTAAATACATGGAGGTACTGAAGTTTGGTCTGAAATATTTGCCAACATGGAAGCATACTTAAGGAAGGCTTCACAGAGGAAGAAATCCTCAGAATACGTATTGGTATTAGCCGTGGAATAGGTGAGGAAGACATTTCTGGAAGGAAACTTAAAAGGAATCTGCAGATGCACATGGGAATAGAGCTATGCAGGGCACGGACAAAGGAGGTCAGAACTAAATAGATGGCAGAAGCGTCTTCCACCAGGATCACATCCGAACACTCACACCCATGCTTCCCACGCTCATGGTATAGAGAACAGGCAAATTCTGGTTCCTTCCATTTACCTCGAAGATAATCTCCAATATGATCTTTTTCTCTTGGGGAACTGTCCTTAGGATGCAGCCTTATTTTTTAATTCAATTTTCATTTTTTAAAATATTAATTACAGTTTATTAACTTTGTATTCCAGCTGTATCCTGCTCCCACATTCCCTCCCAATCCCTCCTTCCTCCCTCATCTTCTATCCCTTTCCAAGTCCACTGATAGGGGAGGACCTCCTCCCCTTCCACCTGACCCTAGCTTATCAGGTTTCTTCAGGACTGGCTGCAATGTTCTCCTCTGTTGCCTAGCAGGGCTTCTCCTCCCTCAGGAGGTCAAAGAGCAGCCATTGAGTCCATGTCAGAAATAGTCCCTGTTCCCCTTACTAGGGTACCCATTTGGATACTGAGCTACCATGGGCTACATCCGAGCAGGGGTTCTAGGTTATTTCCATACATGGTCCTTGGTTGGAGGGTCTTATTTTAAAACACATATTTTCTTTCTTTTTATTAGTAAGTGGCTATAAATTATTCACATAGTCAGAATAAAATAGCCAGAAACATTAATGACTTTGAGTTAGTTGACATAATGGGTTGTTGCTGTGCTTATAAATATTGAACTACTAGGTGGAGAGTCTATCTTTGTTTCTCTGGTCAGTATCACAGATTGAATGGTTGTTTAGACACTCCATTCCTACCAAGGACTCTGTGGGGAGTTCTTCGGAGAACACAAAGATACTGACAAAGCTTGGAAAGAGCGTGTATGACACTGATCTGACAAAAGCTGAAAAGGCTTCATTGAGAAGCTGTCCCTTTTGACAAAGGTAATTTGATCCCTGAATCCTAAAAATGAAGTTAGATTTAAAATAGTAGATAAGAACAGGATAGGACTAGATAAGCCTTCATTACCTGGAGTCCATGCTGAAATTATCTCTCCTTTCCTTATCTTTATGGAATCTCTGCAGCTCTATTTTCTACCCGTCCTCAATTGCAGCATCCAAACCTTCCTTTTGTAACAAATTAGGAAAAAAACAAAACAAAACAAAACAACAACAACAAAAACTTAAGCCACTTTTTTTTCATGAAGTCTTTTTAACTTTTTTTTTTCCTAAATGAAAAACATGGATTCTTCCTCCAACTTTTTATAACCTCTTTCCTGATTTTCTTAAGCTATTTGTCATGTATTGCCTTCTATTAGAGTAATTTATGGCCACTTCATATCTTCTTCTGCCTTAATGAGTCTGCTCAAGTGCAGCAACTGTTTCCAGGCAGTGCTTGAGTTCCTACCGACTAGCCTTATTCCTGACAAACAGCAGATGCGCAGTTAATGTTTGATAAATTATTGGATGATTAGTCAGTGTGACTACATAGTCTGTAATAAGAGCTCCCACTCCTCATGCTGTAATGTTCCCATTTCTGAGCCTCTATGGTTCTGAGTTTCTTCTTCATGAGAGATGTGAAATTGATTCCCAGTTTCACCACTGATACGCATAACTTTGAAAAGGACTTATGCACTAAGTCTTCGTTATCTAATGTGCAAATCATACAATCATATGATCACTTATAGAAAGGCTCAGGGAATTAGAGTTAATGTATGTAAAGTACTCAGCGAGCCACACTGAACATAGTAAGTACCTGATAAATCTGTGTTGTTGTTAATTTAGGAAGGCAAGGTGATGGGCTAGATAATTTCCTCTAGTCTCTTTCAACTCAAATTGCCTTTGATTGTGAATGTGATTGGAAAGTGGTGTTATTGACCAATTTAGGAGTTGGAATAAACATCTTGTATGATCAGTAACACCTTCTTGTGTGCAGAGGTTATATGGCGGAGTTGCTGCCGAGTCTCAGCATTTCCTGCCTTGAGTCTGCAAATGTGGTGCATCTGTCATTCTGCGAATGCAGCTGTGAATTAGCTGCACCCTGAAATCAGAACCTCAGAACGTTCAAAGAAAGGAAATGCTATGTATCTTTGATCAGGAAATCTTTCTGCAGGTTTCTGATTCTTCCTCTGTTGGCCACAGATGCCCTCCTAACTGCACAGACAACAAAGTACCTCTACCATCCTGGTGATCTCCATTTGTGTCTGAATCAGGTATAAGAGAGTTAATCTGAAGTCACAGCACATAGCAACCTCCATAAATCTTTTTCTGGTGTGTCTTTGAAAGACGTTTGCTTTCCTGAGAGTGTATGTCACCTCCAGGTGACTTGCCTTGTCCATCTGAAATGTGTCAGGGAGCTCTCTATAAATTCCTCCCAGACTGCCTATTTAAAGGCAGCTACAAGAGGGTGTAGCAGGAGACTGTAGACCAGGCCTTGGCGAGGACTAAAGACAGGACTCTAATGCCCTTCCTTCACCAGAGCAGGATGATATTATGTCACTTAGTTTTCATGTAATAACATACCCTAAACCTCGGCATCTTCAATAGAAGTCATGGATTTAATACTTACTTTAAGTCAAGCACCTGGGCTGGCCTAAGATGGACAGCTCATGTCTGAGCAGAACAAAACCAACTGATCTTAGTTCCCCCTAGTAACTGCTCATCAGGCTCTGCAGACTTCTCCATATGCTATAGGGTACTGTTAAAGGCATCTCAAAGTTTTCCTATCCAGCTTGCTTTTGGGTTAGAAATTATAAGACAGAGATTCTTATCTCTGTCATTAATGGGCAGAACTAGGAATGGGATTAGAGTCCCTGAGCTTTCAAATTAAATAGCCTCTTTTCATGCTTTGAACAAGTTAAAACATGTGGGCCACTTGACCAGCATTAGTGTTTGCTGTGGCAGAATTTTGATAAAGCACATAGCTAGACGTTAGCAGCTATTGCTTGTTTCCAATTCTGCTGTAATCAAATGGGTAAATTGGTGAGACGATTGCAGAGAGTAGCTTTGCATTCTCCTACGTTTAAAGTAGACACGCTTAAACATATTGAGGGAATGCCATGGAGTGCCTGAGACATTAGCCATTTTCAAGCTGTGCTCCAAATAGGCGCTTGGAGCAAGGCATGAGGAGTTGTTGCTGAGTATGTGGGGCTGTTCTACCAAGGTCTGGCTATACTATACTTATACATTAGGCGTCACTATTTTTGAAAACTCTTAATCCTAAGTGAATATGAATATTTGTTGCATGTGTAATATTTATATATCATTACTTCATGCAGCTCAATGTCATGAAGCAGTTTTCTCAATAGATGTTCCCTTCTCTCAGATGGCTCTAGTTTATGACGACATAAACTAGTCAGCAAAGAAGAGGAAAGCAGAGGCATGTCCTACATTGCTAATTAAAAAAGATATGCAGAGAAAGGCACATGTATGACAGAATGTACTTTTCAATGACTAGAAATGAAAAATCATCTTTTAGGGATGAATTTTAGGGATGATTCAAGAATCATGAATTTATCACAGAAGAAACTGTTTTTAAATGTGAAAGGAAAAGCTTATATACAAGAACAGCAGCTTTAAAGGTGTAAAATGAGAGAAATATTTTTAAAGTGAATAGTCAAAGTTGGAGAGTATCATATGGTAATCATTCCATTAGGCCTTTCGACTTCAGCTGTGGGTGCAGTGGAATAGCTGGCTTTAGCACCTGTCACCTCTCTTGACCTATCAGAATGGACTACACTTGGACTGTGATCCAAAATAACCCCTTTCTTCCTTGAGTTTCTTTTGTCACAGTGACTGGACAAGCAGATTACACAGGAAATGTTGGTGTGTTTTTAATTAGCATGTCTTTTTAAATTAGCAATTATGATATGCACCCTGCTTTCCTCTTCTTTGCTGACTAGTTTTATGTCAACTTGTTATAAACTAGAGTCATCTGAAAGAAGGGAACCTCAGTTGAAAAAATTGCTTCCTGAGATTGAGTTGCAGCTAGCATACCAAGACTGCCTGTTCATGATTTAGTTGTGAGTGTTTGCAGAGAGCATTTGTAACACTTATCCCTTCCATGTGTGCCAGTCTTTGTAACTTGCAAAAACAAATGTCTAAAAAGGGTTGTGCATTATGGCTGTACAGTCCTGAATGCAGTGGTGCCATACTGAATGTGGCCTCTCAGACTATTTTCTGAGAGGTTATATCCATCTGATGATGGAAACAGATGCAGAGACCCATAGCCAAACTATAGGCTGAGCTCAGTAAGTTCTGTGAAAGAGTAGGAAGGAGGATTGAGGGAGCCAGAGAGGTTTAGGGACACCACAGACTACATAGTCAATTAACCTGGATCCATGGGGCTCCCAGAGACTGAACCACCAACAAAGAGCATGCATGAGCTGTCCCTATACTCCCCACACATATGTACCAGACATGCAGTGTAGTCAGCATGTGGGTTCCCTGACAGTGGAAGCTGGGGCTGTCTCAATTCTGGCGCTTGCCACTAGACCCCTTTCTCTTAGCTGGGCTGCCTTGACAGGCTCCAGTGGGACAGGGCGCACTCAGTCCCGCAGCTACCTGAGGTTCCAGGGTGGGGTGATATCCCTTGGGAGCCTCCCCTTATTTGAGAAGAAGCAGAGAGGGAGGAGTTGTGGGGAGGGACATGAATGTAGGACTGGGAGGAGAGAAGGGAGAGGGCTGGAATCAGGCTGTAAATTGATTAAGTAAAAAAATACTGAATGTGAGTAATTTAATTTGATTTCAAAGCCTAAGCAAGAGTCTGCCTGGTTAATAGGTGTGGGAGGAGAGTAGGTGTGGTCCCTTTATGAAATGTACAGCATTAGCAGAGACCGTCATAGATTCTAAGATAGTGACATCTCCAGTAACTAGTTTTCTTTTTTTTTCTTTTTAATTTATATTGGTTTTCACGTGAGTTATATGGAAACAGCTGTAGAGTCCTATCAACTGTGACATCATGGATAAAGCTTGACAATTCTGTTAAAAGAAAGGAGCCCGACAAAGAATGGCAAGCATGGTGTGGTCCTACAGAAGCTGTGGGTAGAATGGCTGTTATAAAGGATAAAGGGAGAGCAGGGAAAAGAAAGGATTAGGAAAGGTTGATCAATGGGAATGAAATTCTGTTTAGTCAGGAGCAACACGATTTCCTGTGATTTTGCCTATTAGGGTGATTTATACAGGATAATTGTGTAATATGCATTTTGCAAAGCCAGAAAAGGGGATTTCAAAAACTTTTAATCATAAAAATATAAATTTTACATAAATAAATGTATTAAGACTGATTGAATAATGCAATGTGTACATTACATAGCACTCACTACTATATATAATTTTATGTCTTGTGTATCCACTACAAAAAATGGAATGAAAGAATCTAATTTTTTTTTATCCTGAAAATACAGACCTGTATTTTGATCAAGCGTATCGAGTGTAATTTGATAGAGATTGCAACATCCCAGAGTGGCAAGGGTCATTATTGACTGACCTCATTTGCGTGATGCTCAGCTCTTCTGTTCTAAGCACAGGCATAGAAGTCACAAACTGAGCAGTTGTGTCTGTCCTCAGGGGAGCCCCCTTCCTGCTACAGCTGATTCTGGCTCCAAAGCTGTAGCTTCCCTTCTCTTAAGCTGATGTCTGGTGGGACTACCAACATGAGACCCATGAGCTTTTCACTCCTGTTGGGATCAGAATGCAAAGTAAGCAAGAGTTAAGCAGCCAACAACTAAAACATTCAATACAGTGATTATACCTTATTAGAATAAGGTATAATATAGACACGATATAGACTATATGACCGTGGCATTGACTATTACAGTTGTCAATCAAATCTGCAATGAAGCCGGTTTCTTCCTTTTTTGCTTTTTTTTTCTGTGGCTGAAAGGTATCACTCTCTCCCATTTCTCCAACAAAGGAAATTGTGGAAAAAAGCATTTTTGAGGCCAACACTTGGAAGTGTTTTTGTTTGGTTTTTCACTCCCTGGAGCATGTAGCTGAGAGAAAACAAGAGCTACAAGTACCTGATTTTGTTCACCTTATTGTTCTGGGTGCTTGCATATGTTATGGTAGCCAATCAGAGATGTGAAGCCAGTTTCCCAGGCTCACACAGTGAGTCATTGGCAGGACCTGGAATTGACCATCAGTCCACGCATGCCCCATGGCACTGCCCTTTCTCCTATGTGTTTCCTGTGTCAGTGCCTCCTCCAAGATTTGTGTTTGTATCACCCCTGTGGTACATCAGTATATACATAGGTCTCAGAGCTTGGTGTGAAACTCAGCAAAAGTGAAGAAGTCACAAAAAAAAAAAAAAACTTTTCTGAATCCCCTAATTACCCTGTTGGGATTTTTATTCATTTTCTTGCCTAATTATTATTAAGAATATGCCATCTGTGTAAATTAGATTTTAGGATTTTGCCATAAACTTGTGTACAATTTAACTTGAAAAAAAGTAGCTTTTAATCTCATTCCACGGTGGAAAATGTTGCTCTGATCTATGGAGCCTAATTGTCCCCACCACGTGTTAAAATCCAAATGCAGCTAAACATAAGGTTAAATGATGATATTACAACTTCTTCAGTTTGCATTTTACATCCAATTGAAAACACAAACCTCTTGCCTCATTAATCCTTTGCAATCCAATTTTTACCCCCCTAAATGAAATGATCCTTTTGGGAAACATTTATATCCTTTTAACAGCCGCCTGACAGTTCTGCTGATGGAGTTTGTACCCAACTTTGTTACTAGATAGTGACAACTTGCCCTGACGGATACGTGTGCGTAATTATTCTCTCGCAGTTAGATTTAATTAATGCTTACCCTCATCATGATCTTGCAGCTAGCAGCTTTCTCTGCAGGAGCAGTTAATGGCAAAAGGATTTCCTTTTTAGCCAACAGAGACTCTAAAGGGCTTTGTAAAACTTTTGTTTTTCAAGATGTGGAAGGGAAAGGGGTAAGAAAAAAATGCATGCAACTATGATTAATTTCTTCCTCTTCATCTTAATGCCACATATGAACTAATTAGGGCTACACATGAGGTTGTTTTTAAACCTGATTTCATGCCACAGTTATTGTTACTATCAAAAATTCCAAAAAAGCCGTAAAGAAAATGTGTATTTTTTTGATACCAGGGCCTGTCAATGAAACACACTGGTTTCATATTGCATTTGTCTTTTATACATAATATGCACATGGACTTTTTTTTAATCCTTCTTCCCAAATGCTGTTCAGAGTTTGATAATAATATGTTACACTAGCATGAGTTATTTAGGAGAAACGATAGCGGAAACAATGGAAGTAAGACGAGGTGGCCTGAACAGAGATGATTAGGCAGCTCATTAGAAGAACGGCAGTGTATTTTAAAAACCCTGCCCAATCCATTCCTCTAAAATATTAATGTCTCATTTGCTTTTTTTTGCAGTTGATAGCAGTGCCTTGTATTTGTAGAGAACTTAACAGTTTACAACAGATTTACACAGCTATTGTTTGTAGTGATCCTTGCATTAACCCTGTGAGGCAAGCAGAGAAATTGCAAAATAGAGTGGTTGAGTTGCTTGCCCAGAGTTGTATGACTGGAAAATAGAGGAACCTGGGATTGGAAATATAATATCTCAAGCCAAACCCATATTGTCTTCATTACCTTGTATACAGGGAAGATTATGGGAGGACTTAAATAGCAGTTTGTTTTGGCTTTCATTTTTCTTGCTAAAGCAGCAGTATAATGGCAGCTAAAAAATACTATCTGAGATGGATATCATGTGATGCTACTTACTTTAATGACTACATGCAATATTAATGATTATTATTGCTGTGTGTCGTTATGGAATATTTCATATGGTAAGATTCCAGAGGCCTCTAGGAATTTGTCCACTTCTGGATGGAAGGAAATGGGACTGTTCTTCTGTGGTATGAGACAATGCAAAACAACATACTGATGCTCAAGAAACCTAAATTAAAATGTCAGTTATATCAGGACTATAGAATGGGAACTGGGTGTGCATAAACCATTCCATAATACAGGTATACAACCTATACACGTAGAATCATGTTATATTCTTATTTACCAGGGCCTTGTTCTGTATCATGCACAATGTTGCTTTATTCAATATCTTGTTTGGTAAGCTTTTCTACTATCCAAGTAAGATAGATATTTGTGGTAATTTGAATAAAAATAGCTCCACAGGCTCAAAACGTTATGCTTAGTTGATGGAATCATTTGAGAGGAATGTATGTCCTGGTAGAGAGGTGTGTTGCTGTGGGTGGGCTCTGAGGTTTAAAAAGGCCAAGCCTTTCCCACTTAGCTCTTTCTCCCTGACTCCTGCTTATGGATCAAGTCGTAAGCTCTCATCTACTGCTCTAACAGCATGTCTGTCTGCTTGATGCCGTGCTTCCCACCATGATGGTTATGGACTCTAACCCTCTTCAACTGTAAGCTCCAAATTAAACAGTTTTTTTTTTTTTATAAGTTGCATTGGTCATGACGTTTTGTCATAGCAATCAAAAAGCAACTAATGCATTGTTATTACCTTTAATGTATCCATTTTGCAAGTGAAACCATAAGGCTCACAGGTAGGGTCCCTTGTCAAAAGCCAGATGGCTGGTCAGTGGCTGTGGTGATTAGTGTTACTTTTCAACCTGACAGAATCTAGACTCAAATAATTTTGGAGAATTATTTTGTTGGTTGTAGTTAGGTATTCCCAAGATGTGGGTATACACCTCTTGACTCTAGCAGGAACTGCTTTCTCAGCAGCCTACCCTGGACAGTATAAAATGGACAAAATGATTTGAACACTTAGAAATATTCTGTGAAGGTTTGAATAGGTATGGCCCCATAGACTCCATGTTTGAATGGTTGGCCCGTACAGTGCGGCAGTATTAGGAGGAATGGAGTATGTGTGGCCTTGTGGCTGGAAGTGTGTCAAAGTAGGGGCAGGCATAGAGCTCCCTTATGTTCAAGCTACACCCAAATGGCGCAGTCTCTTTCTGCTGCCTGTGAAGCAAGATTTAGAGAGAGCTCTCAGCTCCTTCTCCAGCTCCTTCTGCAACACCATGTCTGCCTGTGTGCTGCCATGTTCCCCACCATGATGATAATGGACTAAATTTCTGAAACTGTAAGCCCAGCCCCAATTAAATGTTTTCCCTGATAAGACTTGCCCTGGTGGTAGTGTCTCTTCAAAGCAATAAAACTCTAACTAAGACATGATCTGATTAATTGTGAAAGGAGTATAACGAGCGACTTCAAGATTCGCAGTCCTGCTAGGCCACAGAGGAGGACTTTGCAGCCAGTCCTGAAGACACCTGATAAAATAGGGCCAGATGAAAGGGGAGGAGGTCCTCCCCTATCAGGGGACTTGGAAAGGGGCAGGGAGGAGAGGAGGGAGGGAGGGTGGGATTGGGAGGGAAAGAGGGAGCAGGATACAGCTGGGATACAGAGTTAATAAAATGCAACTAATAATAATAATAATTATTAATATTATTCTAATGTGTTGAGCTCCCCACCATCATGGGCTATACCTTGAAATGTAGTATAGAGCAAACCCTTTCTCTTTTAAGTTGCTATTGTCAGATGATTTTATCATAGCAACTGGCAAAGAAGCAAGGACACTGAGAAAGCTTGGTTAGAACCCAGGTTAGTTGACTTGTAAAACCAGGCTCTTAACCGCAGCATACACAGCCTCTCTCAGGAAGGCTCACGCTGGAGTGGTGGGTGGGTTTGCCTGGTACCCAGAAGGTCATTATTGAGTTCCTGTTGCCATGGCCACAGTATCAGCCTATTCTGAGCACCTGGCAGAGAAATGAGCTTCCAACTACCACTCTAGGGTGAAGCCTGCCTGGCTCTCTGTGCATGTCTAGCTTTGTAGGTGGTTATGACCATGAAGTGGGAGAGACATTGTATTCTACAAATATCCTCTCTTTGGTTTACTTTGACGTGAATTTCAGGACTTTGAAGACCCTGCATGTCAACAGTTTTTTTCTTATTTTGAATCTTTGGGATATTTGTCTGATCTCTGTTTTTTTTTGTTTTTTGTTTTTTTTTGTGGTTGTGGTTGTGGTTGTTTTGTTTTGTGTGTGTGTGTGTGTGTGTGTGTGTGTGTGTGTGTGTGTGTGTGTTGTTCTCTCATATAGATAATCAAAGCCAGCATGAGAGAGGTTTGGGGCTGTGAGCTTTGTGAGTATGCTCCAAGGAACTTGGACATAATTTGTGTTCTGCAATGGGTTGTGACACATGTTTGTGTTCTACAGTGGGTTGTGACACATGTTTGATAAAACAGACGGCCAGTTTCCAGGGAAATTCCTGCTTCCTCCTCCATAAACCTACCACCAGGATAAAACAGCCAGGGCTACTTCATCAAGTTCTTTTATTTTCTTGTATTTTTATTAGTTATTTAATAATTTCAAACAGTGTCTTTTGACTGTACTCTTCCATGACTCACTTAAAGGCCTTAGTGAAGAGAAAATTCTTCTCATCTTTTTGCCAAGGACCAGAAAAGCCAATCACATCATGTATCTCTATGTATCTATAAACCTACCCTACTCCACTCAGCAACCTTTTGAATTCTGTCCCTAATGCAGCAGTGTCCATTCCTGGTTTGTCTTTGTATCCTCAGGCAATGCTCTAACCTATGGTATGTGTGGCCTTTTCCAGCTTTGCTACAAGATGGTCAAAAGGACTCATTTAGTAAAAGACACCAGTACAATATGGTTGCTAGCATCTGACCTGGACATTCTATGTAGCTGATTTGTGTACTCTCCCCTTGTTTGCACTTAATCCTGATTATGCTATTTCCATTTTTCTGAGAAGACTCACTGTATGATCATAATTTTAAATCACCGGGTCTTACTGGGCTATCTGTGATGTGCTATATCATGGCTATAGTCCATTGACAAAACTGACAATGAATCAGGAACTTTCCCTCCTATCTCTCTAAATGAACAAAGTCTGGAGGAGGATTCCCATCGCATGTCTCCTAATGGACACTCGCCATGAACTCCAAACTGTATCAGTGTCCACCGATAATGTATACAGGCCTCGCTGATCACATGGTATGTGCGGCCGTTATTTATATCACAACTCTGCTAATGGAGAGAGAGCCCTTTCCTACTCTGAGATCACTCCAGCTGGCAGCGTTCCAAGCAGCGTAGAAAGGGGGCAGGGAAGTACTCCCATCCTCAGGTACAATATACCTGACATCATGATGACTTCTTGAAGTACAAGGGAGAAGAGAAGGCACGTGCTTCTTGATTTCATGTCTGGGCCATGTCAGACACTATTGAATACTTCACTGAAGAAGTGAACCCGTGCTTTTTCATTGAATTTATTTCTGATTTTCTAACATGTATGTTTACCAATGACATATTTTATAGTTTCTTCTGCTTGCTCATCTGGCATATGTAAAAGTTTCAATGTTTTTCTGTGTCATGTCCACTATATCCTTCCAGACTACTATGATGAGTTATATACATTTAGTATAGTCATGGGGCAAGACTAAAAATATGTAATATGGCCTACCACATGTGAGTTAAGATTACTTTTGTTATTCTTCCAGGAAGGAAGGAAGGAAGGAAGGAAGGAAGGAAGGAAGGAAGGAAGG